>NW_024071564.1:0-7136 GCF_014754425.2 Oryx dammah
GGAGGGGCCGCAGGGGGAGGAGGAGTGGGAGGAGGGGTGGGGTGGGGGAGGGGCTGAGGGGGAGGGGCTGGGGGGAGGGGCCGCAGGGGAGGAGGAGTGGGAGGAAGGGCCGGGGGAGGAGGGGCCAGTGCTGCGGACCTGGGCACTGCTGGCCGGCCAGCACTCTGGCTTCTCAGGAGCACTTTCCACTCTGCCTTTTCCCAGGCCCATGTCCCCGCTGTGTGTTGTCAGGAAGGTGTCCAGCCACCAGTGACAGTTCCTGGGTCCACTGGGCCAGACCACGACCTCAGTGGTTCCCCAAAACCCACGTCTAGACTTGGCTGTGAAGGAATCTTGTCGACGTGGTTTGCATCTACGACGCTCAGTCCATCTACGCCGGACTTTAACTGAGGAGGTGACCCTTGATCATGCTGGGGCACTTCCTCCAGCCTGTTCAAGGACTCGAGAGCAAGTTTCCCAAAGAAATTCTGCCTCAAGGCCACACCATCAGCTCCTGCCTGAGGGTCCAGCCTGCAGGTCTGCCCTGCAGCTTTCTGACTTGCTAACTGCCACTTACAGTAGCCATATCCTTAAAATAAATCCATTGACCTACGCCTTCCCAGGTGCCACTAGTGGTAAGGAATCTGCCCGCCAGTGCAGGAGATGCGGGTTCAATCCCTGGGTCGGGAAGACCCCTGGAGGAGGGCATGGCAGCCCACTCCAGTATTTTTGCCTGGAGAGTCCCATGGACAGAGGAGCCTGGCGGGCTACAGCCCATGGCGTTGCAAAGGGCTGGACATGACTGAAGTGACTTGGCATGGCATGCACACTGATGCCTGTATCTTCCTATTGTCTGTCTATCCATCCATCCATCCATCCGTCCATCTACCTGCCCATCTGTCTCCCATTACTTCAGTTTCTCTGGAGTGTCCTGGCTGCCACGCTGCCCGAGCCCCTCGCACCTGCAGAGCCTCTCAGGAAAGAGGGCCCACTGGACACTGGCCAGAGACTGCCCTCAGGCCCGCCTGCTCCCGTCTGGGCATTGGCATGGTGCCCACTGCAGTGCCTCATTCGCTCCCTTGGGGCCAGGGACCCAGTCCGTCCTTCTCACCAGAGCTTTCAGGTGCCAAGCCCCCACGGGCCCTCTCTGAGCAGTAGAGAAGGGTCAGTCACTGCGCTGTGCTCTGCAGGCCCGGGCGGGCCCCACACTGCAGCAGCAGAGTCCAAGCCAAAAACTGTGTGTGTGTGCATGCGTGCACACGTGTGTATGCTTGCACTCATGTTCATGTATGTTCAGGGCCCTTTGTGAACTGATCCCATCTGGGGTCTGGCCTCTTCCCACCAGGATCCCTATAGTACGACCCCTCGAATTCTGCTTACCAACCTTCTGGAAGGTTCCAGACGTCTTGCTTCTGACCCTTTTCACCTGCTGCTGCCTCTGCCTGGCGCAGTCACCCTCGAGCCCCACTTGAGCCCGTCAGCTCACTCCCATCTCTGAAGCTGTCTTTGGCCAAGGCAGGCTCTTCCCACGTGTCTCGTGACCACCCATCCCCCACTGAAAATCACTGTCCCTTTAGGTACCTGAGTCACCCCACCAGCTCCAGGCTCCCTGGGGACAGACACTGTCCTTTGCCCCTCCGTACAACCAGAATGCAGGAGACCCCCTCCTCCCATCCCCAGCTGCTGACCTAACGCCTCACATTCAATTCAGCAAACACACGCTGATGTTTTATTGATGGTATATTTGTTCTAGAAACAGCTTTTCATCTTTGCTCATTAGCTTTTTGCATTCCTGATAACATCCCTCCTTTAGATGCTTTAATATCAAAAAATTAATGATCAATGCTTAGAACAAAGGTTGGCGAACATCGTGAGCCTAAAGGTGTTAGTCTAACAAACTTCTCCGTGTCCAGCATACAGAACTGCACACGCCAGGGGCCTGTACCATCTTTGTGAAAGAAATCAATGAAACAAAGTATCTAATTGGCAATTATAGTCTCAAGGATGAAATGTTTTTTGGTTTTTTTTATTAATGCTCAAATCCCGCTTTCCTCCACAATCTGAGCTGATGAAGTTTTGTTCCGTTAATCTGGTCCTGCCTCCCAGTCACATGGGTCCCAGAAGGTGGGGGCCCCCCAGGGCGACGTTAATGACAAACAGGATGAGGACCCACCCACCCTGTCTCACTCAGGGAGCCCCTCCTGATGGGATCGCAGGAGGTGGGGCTGGAGGCTCTTGCTCCTGGCTTGTGAGTTTCTGCTCCCGGCTCCTCTGAGAAGCATGGATCTGGGAAAGTAACAGGATGGGGGGTGAAGGGTGGGCAGAGGGCTCTGTCCATCCCTCTGCCTCTTCACAGGCCGCTCCTAGAGGACGGTGACCGAGCACCCGGGTTTGACACCAACACGCTAGGTCCTTCAAGACCTGGGCTCCGTCCTTGCCACCTGCATCTCCCTATATCCGGCCCCTGTGCTAGCTGTGGTCTCTCTGGAGGCTCCATGTCCCCTTATTCCACTGAGGTGGGGCGTCCACCTAGCCCGGTTCCTGCTCCTTGGCCCTTCCCTACCCAGTGAATTCCCAGCTGCCCACTGAACCTTCCCCAACCAGCAGTTCATCTGCACAGCCAGCCCAGGAGGCCCCAGGAACAGAGCTGGCAGCCAGAGCATCCCTGGGTGCCGTGGGCTACCTGCCGGTGTCAACCTCAAATTGGCACTCACCAAGAGCATTGCCAGGGCTTCCCTGCTGGCTCAGATGGTAAAGCGTCTGCCTGTAATGCGGGAGACCCAGGTTCGATCCCTGTGTCGGGAAGATCCCCTGGAGAAGGAAACAGCAACCTACTCCAGTATTCTTGCCTGGAATTCCGTGGATTGAGGAGCCTGTTAGGCTACAGTCCATGGGGTCGCAAAGAGTCGGACATGACTGAGTGACTTCACTTCACTTCGCTTCAAGAGCATTGCCAATGATTGAACAACAAAGGCATTTGCCACCTGCTTCTACGGAGATTGAACCCCATGCTGCTATATTGACCTTCAACAGCCCCTGAGGGAGTTCAGGGTGGAGTGAGGCCCTCTGTGCTCCAGGGAGTCTGGTGGGACAGGTCTTTAGATAGTTGGATGTTTTTAGGAACAGATTTAATGATCTCCATCCTTGCATCTCCTCATATCTAGAGAAGCACTCAATCCCTTCATGGGGACATCAGACCCTCATGACTAACAAAAAGCCTTTTGTAAAATGAGTGCTTCATAGTATGGAACTCTCCTCTCACTAAAACCTTATATATTGACTTCTTGGAGCAGTCTCTTAGAGCTATCTGAGATGCTGCCTCCTGGGCTGTAGTCCTCATTTTGCCCCAAATAAAACTTAACTCACCCCTGGAGAAGGAAATGGCAACCTAGTATCCTTGCCTGGACAATCTCATGGACAGAGCAGCCTGGTGGGCTGCAGTCCATGGGGTTGCAAAGAGTCGGGCACAACTGAGCAACTAACTAACTTACTTATTTACACAACTCTCAAGCTGTACATCTTTTTTGTTGACACCAGTATCCCAGCGATCCAGGGTGGGGACACTCATATTGCTCTACAGACGAAGAAAAGGAGCCTCAGATGTCAGAGTCCAGGCACTATGACCTGCCAAGTGGACTCGGATGCCCAGGCCTTCCTCCAGAGCCCGGCTTCCTACTCCTTAAGGTTTATGTTCTAGAAGCATGGGGCAGGCGGGCAGGTAGGGCAAGACACCTTGGACCTTGACCTGCAAGTCCGTATCAGCAAAGCCTGTATAAAGGTTGCCCATTGGGGATCATTCTGCAAAGCAAGACCTGCTTCCAGACCCGGAGGAAGGAGCCTCATCGCTGGGCCAGCAGCACTCAGGATCTGCCTGGTCCACACACAGAACAGCCTCTTCCCAGGAACACCATGCATCAAGGGGACGAGAGCGGTTCAGACCTCCCCTGGGTGCCTGGTCAGCTTGATGTGTGACAGAGGGTCAGGGAGCCCAGTGAGCCCTCCTGGGAGCACTGCTGCCCTTTCCCTAGAAGGAAGGTGACGGTGGTATGGCTGGGATGCCCAGACCTGCCCCATCACCAGCAAGTGCCATTTAGAAGACACATGGGCAGGGTGGCAGGCTTGGGTCTGCAGACCTTTCTTATGAATTCATAGCTGGAGGCCTGGCAGCATCAGCTTTAATTGAAAAGACGCTCACATGGGGGAGCACAGAGGCTCTGTCCTCATGAAGGGAGAAGGCATGGAACGGCTCTCTGGCATCTGAAGTGGGTTCTGTGAATCTGAAGGGTCAGGGCAGTGGAAAGGATGCTTGCTGGGACACTGGGCAGAGGCAGCCCCTCCCAAACTCCTCTGACCTGCGGGGCCTGACCTAGAGCTGCAGAAACACGACCCAGGCCTCCAGCCTTGGCCTCAGCTGTTCCTTGGCCTGGAACTCTCTCTCCTTTGGCCCCTCCAGGGCTGGCCACCGCCCTCATATGGTTCCTCCTGGGTGTGGGGCCTCCCTGACCACCCATCTTAAATGCCAGCTGCCATTCCCTCCACCGTGGTCACCCCCCTCCTCCGCTCATCACTCTGACGTCACCGATCTTCACGCACAAAACGTCCACCCTGCACCGAGAACCACCGTGGGCTCGGGATGAAGCAGCAAGGCCATCGGGGAAAAGCATCAGTGTTTCTTCCTTTCGTGGCCCGCCTTCTGCATGGGTGGAGAGGGACATGGCAACCCACTCTAGTATTCTTGCCTGGAGAATCCCCTGGACAGAGGAGTTGGAAGCAAACAGTCCACGGGGTCGCAAAGAGTCCGACACGATGGAGCGACTAGGCCCTTCTGCATGGACTTGTGAGCTCCACGGGGCCAGGGCGCTTTGTTCAAATGCTCAGCCCCGACGGTTCTCAATTCTCTCCTCCTGGCTCAGGGTCCAGCCTGTGCGTCCCCAGGCATCTCTCCAAGACCATTGCAACAGCTCCTCCTTCCAAAGCAGCCTGTGGCTCCCTCAGCCCCAGGCAGACCGACTTAGCTTCCGGCAGCCAAGGCCCCCACAGCATGCCAGTGCACCTGTCCAGCAGGCCCCCAGCAGGCCCACCACCCTCTGGACTCAGGATGGCCCCAGACACTCCTGCCTCTCTTTCCTGCCCAGGTTGTTCTTCCCACCCAGATCCCCCTCCTGAAAATCTTCAAGAGAAGTAATTCAGATGCCAGCTACCTACAGTGACCTTTGAGATCAACACAGGCAGAATAACTTTAAAAGCTATCAGCATCTAAAATAATCACACCCTCTCCAGATGCCCCAGGGAGAGACCCTCATGATGGCCCCAGTGAAGTAGGAGGCAGCACCTCCGTGTGCATGAAGAAGGGGAGGCGCAGGGAGGTTGAAGCGGGTGTCCTGAGCTGCACAGCCCTGAGCTGCTCATCTGAAGGCGGCCTCTCCCAGCCTCATTCTCTGACCTGGCTCCCTGCCTGGGTACCTTCTCCTCTGCCTCTCAGATAACCCTGATCACAACCTTGTGTCTGTCGGTGGTGTCTGCTCCTCCCCAGACACAGCCACAGACCCCTTGAGGGTTGCTTCCTGCCTCAGTCTCCTTTAAAATCCCAATACTGCCTGGTCCAGGGGCCAGGAAAGAGCTCATGTGCTGGTGGATGGGATGCCCATAGGGGCTTCAGCCAGGGTGCCCCCTGCTCATCCTAGAACTCTGCTTCATTTTCTTCCTCTCTAACAAGACTGAGGTGGGAAAATGGATGGACAAGAAAGTGGGAAGATGGGTGGATGAATGGATAGGTGATGGATGGGTGGGTGGATTGATGGATGGAAGGAAGGAAGGATGGATGGTGGGAGAGTGAGTAGATGGATGGGTAGATGGATTGGTAGATGGATGGATGGTAGGAGAATGACTGGATGGATGGATGGATGGATGGATGGATGGGTGGATGGAGGGATGGAAGGATGGATGGATGGGAGAGTGAATGGATGGGTAGATGCATGGACAGATGGGTGAATGGATGGATAGATGGACGGGTGGAGGGATGGATGGAAGGATGGATGGTGGGAGAGTGAGTGGATGGGTGGATGGATGGATGATAGATGGGTGGGTGGGTGGGTAGGTAGGTGGACGCATAGATATGGTAAGTTGCTGTAAGACCCTGAGTAACTCCCTAACCCAATTTGAGTCCCATTAATTCATTTGGGGAAAAGAGATGATAAGGCCCAAGGAGGAGAAGGAAAGGTTTTCCCTTGGCCACAGACCTGCCTGAGGAAGACTGGAACCACTAGTCCTGTGACTTCAGTTCATCTGTTTCCCTCCTTTGTGACCTCTGACCTCCTCTCTTTTCTTTTCAACATGACTGAATGTGAGGACCACTGTCTGGCAATAGCTGCCTCCCTCTCTCTGATGACAAACTCTGGCTGTGACACTAATCTCACCTCCCCACCAGATGTCAGGTGGGAGATTGTTTTTAAACAGGTCTGCAATGTGAAAAAATGAAATTCCTTGCAGGGTACTCAGTCTTGGCTGCAGATTGAAATCACTGGGGGAGCTTTTAAAGCAGACACAAGGGCCCTGCTGCAATCCAATTTACTCAGAATCTCTGGGGGTGGAGCCCAGGCTTGTAATTTTTAAAGCACCCTCAGAGACTGGGGCCCAATCTGCTAGAGACTTGGCAGCCCTTGGTGGCTAGAAGAATGTGACAGACTAGACAGGTGTTTTGAGAGCAGAATCTCTCTGGATAATCAAGATTCTTCCTGTAGGCTCTGATCCATCACTTGCTCTCCCAGGAATCATCCAGAGAGCTGAGGGAAGAGAAATAAACCACACCACTTACCATCAGGGTCTGTGCCAAGCCAACTGTGACTTCTCAGAGTGCTGAAGCTCTTGAAGAAACAGTTCTTATCCATCAGATTAATCACAGGACCCCTATCTCTGTCATCTTCTTTTCAGCCCCTTGCTATGATTTTCATTATCATCATCACCATCATCACCACCACCACCATCCTCACCACATCACCACCATCCTCACCATCACCACCATCATCACCATCACCACCATCACCACGACCACCATCATCACCATCCTCACCACATCACCGCCACCATCACCATCACCACCATCACCACCATCATCACCATCACCACGACCACCATCATCACCATCCTCACCACATCAC
>NW_024071565.1:0-7135 GCF_014754425.2 Oryx dammah
TTTCACCACTTCTATTCAGTACACTACTAGAATTCCTAGATGAATAAATAAGACAAGATAAAAACTAAAAGATATCTACATTGGAAAGGAAAAATAAAATTATACTTGTTTTCAGGCAACACAATATTATATGCAGAAAACGTTATGATTACACACAAACATACCAAAAATTACCCTTAGGATTAATAAATGAATTTAGAAAAGTTGCCAGATATAAAATCAACATTTAAAAATCAGTTGTCTCTATACATTAACAATGGAAAACATGAGAAAGAAATTAAGAAAGCAATACCATTTATCATATCATGAACTATAGAGGAAAATACTAGAAACAACTTTACAAGGGGAAAAAAGAGATGTATATGGAAAACTAGAAAATATTGCTAAAGAAATTAATAAAGATGCCAACAAATGTAAAGGCATCTTGTGTTCACAGGCTAGAAGACGTAATGCTGTCAATACTAACGCGATGTGCAGATGACAGTCTCTAACTATAATGAGGTCTTCTTATTTTAGAAAATAAAAAACTTCATCCTGAAATTCACATGGACTTTTAACAGCCTGAGCAGGCAAAATAATGTGTAAGCAAAATAAAGCTTGAAGTTTCTAATTTCTTGATCTCAAAACTTACTATAGAAGGGGGGTGGTTTCAAGATGATGGAGGAATTGGACAGGGAAACTACCTTCTCCCCTACAAATATATCAAAAGATAACCTGTATGTGGAACAATTCCTATAGCTCATCTTCTGAACCCTGGGAGAGGACCCCAGGAGTCCAGAAAGGCAAGTCAATCTACTTGGAATGAGGTAGGGCAAAAGATAAAGACAAAAAGGGAGACAAAGGATTTTGAGAATCCATCCTGAGGAGGGGGTCCTGAGGAGGAGAAGTTTCCAGGCAACAAGAAACCCCCTCACAGGTGGGGTTATAGGGGAGCTTAGGAACCTCAGATGGAAGCACAATAATGCAAAACAGAGAAAATTCTGCACAGAGGTTGTGCCAAATTGCAATTTCCAGCCACAAAGAAGCTCACACACTCTCATCTGCCTGCAGCAGGTGGGGGCTGGGTGCGGAGGCTCTGGCTGTGGGGCTTGGTCCTCAGGGAAAGGACTGGGGCTGAGTGCTGTGAAGATACTCCAAGGGGGTTAATGTGACACAGCACAGCAGGACAGGGGAAACTGGGACCACTAGAGAAAGTTCACTTCTGTGGGAAGGCTCTCAGGCAGCATTCTAACTCTGCGTGCACTCACAGAACAAAGGACAGAACCATAGAGAATACCTAGGAGGGGAGACCAGGCTGCAGTTTGTAGCCCCAGAGGCAGAAAAGCAGGCGCACAACTGCCAGAGGCAAAAGGCAAAGGACCACTACAATCTTGGCCCCATGGACCCATGGATCACATCTACAGCCAAGCTGTGAGTGGCCGCGGATCACTACCCACACCTTCCCGGAACCCTGAGTGGCTCAGATCCGCCAGCCAGCAGGGTCATAACCCAAGGACAACTTCCCTGGGGAAACACACAACTCACCTAAGACTGTGGCAACCTCCACAGGACCCAGCTGGGAGCCCAGTTGGCTTGGCTCTGCCAAGGGTCTGACAAACCAGGACCAACTTCCCTGGGAAGTGCACCATTCACCTCAGGCTGTAGTGACACGCCTGTGTGGCCCAACCACAATGAGCACTCCCCACACACCCTAGCAGCACCCTAGCAGCTCTTGTAGTACCCTTCCCTCTCCACAGCACAACTGAGCTGCTGCTGCTAAGTCACATCGTGTCCGACTCTGCGCCACCCCATAGACGGCAGCCTACCAGGCTCCCCCGTCCCTGGGATTCTCCAGGCAAGAACACTGGAGTGGGTTGCCATTTCCTTCTCCAATGCATGGAAGTGAAAAGTGAAAGTGAAGTCGCTCAGTCGTGTCCGACTCTTAGGGACCCCATGGACTGCAGCCCACCAGGCTCCTCCATCCATGGGGGTTTCCAGGCAAGGGTACTGGAGTGGGGGGCCATTGCCTTCTCTGCTCAACTGAGCTAGTGAGTGCAAAAAAGAGGCCACTTTCGCTGCCTGGTGTCAGGGCAGAAAGCAGACACTGGAGAGAGACTTGAAAGCAGCAGTGGGCCAAAATTCAAAGGAGCATGAGCAAAGCAAAGAAGGGGGGACCTCTGGAGAAGGGGCAGGTGCAGCAGATTAAAATCTCACCATTAACCCAAGACTATGTGCTTTAGGGGATACTGTAGACTTTGAGAGCAAGTACAAGCTGGGGCGAGGGAAGATCTAAGTCTGATCTGACCGTACACTGTCCACAACAGGTCCAGAGACCTTCCTCCATATATCGGCGGGCCTTCCGAGTAGGCAAATCGACTGGAGCAGGAACAAGGAAGAGTCACACGGACATTCCTCTCACTACCACCCTCTATATACTCCCCACTCCCCATTTTTTCTTCTTATTTTTTCCTTTCCATCATCTTTTTTTTCTCATATTGCCCTAAAGTGGTTCTTTCTGTAGTCCACTTTACCTTTTCTAAAAATAAAATTAAGAAAACACCATATTTTAAAAATAAATTCTGTATTTTTTATTTTTGTGTTTGATATTTTGTTTTCAATAATGTACTTTTGAGAGTCTAATCCTTATGTTTTTAACTTTTGCTTTTCAATCTTTTGTTATTAATTTTGTTTATTAAGTGTCAGCAAGCTCCAGTGCAGGATGCCCCATGCCAATCCTTCAGCAAAATAGGAACGCAATCCAGCACATTAGCATACAAGCTGCCCAAAGTCATACCAAACCCACAGACACCCCAAAACTCACTACTGAACTGCGCTTCACAGAGACATGATCCAGCTTCATCCAACAGAACACAGGCACGAGTCCCTCATCAGGAAACCTTCACACTAGTCCGACCCCACGGTGGGGGCAGATTGCACAATTAAGAAGAACTATAACCCTCCAGACAGGAAGAGGACAAAACACCTACAAAACATAAATAAGACCATTAACTAAACAGTAACAGTAATCTCTGCTGATCCATAAATAATATAAACGGACTAAACAGTGGTTGAATGGTTTAAAATATAAAAAAAAAAAAAAAGACCCAACTTGAAGCTATCTACAAGAGACTCATTTTAGATTTAAAGACACATATAGGCTCAAAATGAAGGGATGGAAAAAGATACTTCATGCATGTAAATAGCAAAAGAAAGCAGGGGTGGCTACTCATATAAAAAAGAAAATAGATGTTAAGTCCAAAATTGTCTCCATAGAAAAAGAAGGTCTCTATTCTATGTTTTAATGAGTCACTTTAACAGGAAGATATAAAAATTATATATGCCTACAGCATCAGAGCACATAAAGGTATAAAGCAAATACTGGAATTAAAGAAAAAAATTGATTGCATACAAGGGCAGTAAGGGACTTCAATCATCCACTTATAAAAATGGATACAAAATCAATAAACAAACATGCCTTGATGAAAACATGTAAGGATCATATGGTCCTTACAGACATATTTAAACATACCACCAGACAGCAGCACATATACATTCAAGTACACAAGCAACATTCTCCAGGATACATAATAGGCCACAATCAAGTTTTAACAAATTTAAAAAGACTGAAATAATTTCAGGTATCTTTTCTGACCACAATAGGATGAAATAAGAAATCCCTTGAGAGCAAGAAAACAGGAAAATTGAGAAATATGTGGAAGCTAAACAATACACTCTTTCCCCCCACTTCTGGTTTTATTGAGGTATAACTGACATTGATCACTGCATGATTTTAAGACATACAGCATAACAATTTGACTTACATACATCATGAAATGATTATCACAGAAGGTTGGTGAACATCATCTCTTATGGATACAAAATAAAAACAAAAGAAAAAATGTTTCTTTTGTGATGAGATCTCTTAGGATTTACTTTCTTAACCACCATATATAAAATACACCGATTTTAATTATATTTATTATGCTGTATAAAACATTTCAAAAAAAAAACATTGGGTCAAAGATAAAATCAAAGGAAAAATAGACACAAAATAGACTGTACACCCAAAGTAATATACACCAGTACTTTTCCTAACATTGCCCTTACACATATGAAAAACCTACCATTAAACATATACAAATCCCCGTATTCACGGGTGAAAAAAGCACATGTAAAAATAGTCCTCAAACATCAAACACCTAATCACCAACTACTTGATTCCTGTGTTACAATCTCAACACCCTCCAAACCCAACACTCACCCTTACACACTCTCACAAAAATAGAGGCATGAACTCCCCTTACTCACAAATATCCACAGACAAAACCAACCTGCACATTGGACAACCTATCAGACTCCCACTAACCAATTAGTTACGTACAAACCCCATCTATGCTTGCAACTCAATCATGACTTGACATCAGACTACAAATAGATGTCTGCTACTTCATCATGGACCAGACTGCCCTTTGAACATATGTGTTGACTGATATTTTCACGTTAAATATTTTCACCTGTGAAACTATGAGACTGTATGTTAGATCTTCACTCCCTTTCCACTCATTTTCCAATGACCTGCGCTACTTCTTGCGATGAGCGCTTTCAAGTGGAAGAAATTCCCTTTAGCTTTTCTACTCCTCAGAAGGCACGGACTAGAATGGCACCTGTTTAACTGCTCTCACGATTGACGCTCCACTGGTAAACTGCTCTCACGATTTACCCTCCACTACAGGCCCTGCAGTCGGGCAAGCATTCTTGCAACCTGCTCCCCAGAGGTGCCAGTGACCCTGGTGTCAACACTGCAAGGGAACTGAGCGCTGGAGGGGAGTCTCCCTATCCTGACAAGGGCACAAGGAATCCGCAGGGTGAAAAACAGCACAGAGTGCGACACCTGAGGGTTGAAAAGTCTGTGTCTCCCTTACCTCAAAGTGCCTGTAACTGATGCTAGAGACTGCCCTGAGTGCACCTCTGTCCACGCAGCCAGGTTGGCGGTTGGGGCTCCGCCCTCTGTATTTCAGCTAGAGTTCCTGTCTTCCTGAGCAGACAACCTTAACGGAAGCTGGGAGCAGCTCTTGAATAATGGCCATCAGCCTGCCCACGGTGGGCGTGCGCATGCGTGCAGACATGGGGCACACAAACAACTGTCCGAGGAGGTCGCTGCAGGAGGGGAGAGAAGTTGAGGGTTTGGACACGCGGAGGAGCTTCTGTGTCCATGGCCTCTCACCGGGAAGCTTCGGGGAGAACTCTCCTCTTAAAATCAGCTCTTGTGAGCTGTGCACCGGTGATTTTTACGTTTCACACCTGAAATCCATGCACTTAGAGGCAAGAGTTTTGCAGAACTCCATCCTTAAATTGGGAAAGTGTTTTCATGCCCTTTCATGCCTTTTTATGCCCTTGGACTGCAGTTCCTTGATTCTTGTTTATGTCTGTCAAAAACCAGTAGGTCCTTTTCCCTAGTAGGCCAAAAGTTTCCATTAAAGAACAATTCTAGGAAAGAATTTCAGATCTGGAAAATGCTCTGAGATACTGTCTGCTGACTCCATTCCTACACTCTCCAAATGCACTCACTCTAGTAGAGTATTTTTTCTTATTATTTATTTACTTCATGGAGGGTCTTCAGTAAATGTTGATTCTCAGATGTTTCCTTGCAAGGTTTTTGTTATATCAATAACTTTGATCAAGACTTGAAAATCTGGGTCAGTTTCAGTTGACATAGCAGTAGCATGGGAATAGTTTTATGCTCCCTTCCATTTATATTATATATTGGAGAATTTAAGCTGCCTAATCTTTAAAAAAAAAAAAAAAGAAGAAGAAAAGAAAGAAATAGTAGAATCAACTTACTGATTTGGGTTAGTAATACTTTACAAAGAAGACTCAATCATCAGATTCCCTTAGTGATCAGTTTCAAAATTAGTACCATTTCTACTTCACAGGATACCTCTTAAAACCCCTGGAATCTAACAATACTGAGAGCCTCCAAGCACACAGATTGAAAACTCTACAAGACATAAGCATGGCATCCCACTGTACTTCTAATGTTCCATGCTTCAGTAGAATAGGATAGGTCATCTAAGGTCTGTGATCCATAACCACAGATTTTTTTCTCAGCCAACAATACCTGCCCCCTCCTTTCCGCATGATAGTCAGAGAGCATGGTCCAAAGGACTTCTCCTCCCTTCTGTTGCCTGTCTCCCCAGATTACTTCTGGACTCATTTAATTGTATCTGCCTGCATGGTCTAAGATTTCGATGGAGGACAAAATGACTGTAGACATGAGATGGGATAATTTTTTCCAAAATTCAATTTTATATCAGTGGCCCTGGGAAGGTTCATTCAAACTCTACTCAGAGCCGTGAATAAGAATTTTTTAATGATTTTTTGACAGGACAAGGGGAAGAATCAACAAGAAAGCCTGCCTTTCTGGAGTGCCAGGGTACAATATTTTACCTCCCCATTCCTCTAGTGGGAAGTTACTGGTTAAAAATAATTCCATCTTTTCCCATGAGAAAAGCTCAAATAGTGAGAAATGTCTCCAAGTTGTTCATTTCTTCAACCCTTAACCGTTTGATTGATGTTTTTTGTTTTTTAAATAAAGTTTACTGTGATTTTCCTTAAATTGCTCTCACCTCATCTTCTCAACTAAGGTCAAGGGAGAGTGCACAGAGTAGCTAACCTAGACAATAAAAAAGAAAAAGTTAGGTGCGTGTAAGAAGATATTTTTGTACTGAAAAGCACTACAGGCCTGGAAAATATGCAGATGGACAAGCCATTCCCTTCCAGTGACTGGTCAAACCCTCTGAAAGTATCCAATATATGTATCACTGAAATCTTTTAGATTTAGAGTTGGGAAAAAAAGTTAGAAATCATCAGGAACTAGGCATGAATTAAGGACAATTTCCTACATAATTGTAACAAAGAAGAGTAAAGAACCTAAGTTCTGAATTCCCAATTTCCTATTTTTCTTTTTCAATATGGCCACTGTTAAGCTTTCATACAACTCTGCCCTTTTGAGGCATTTTTTTTCTTTTGTTAATTTTTTTTTTTTTTCCCACCGGGAGCAAAAAACTTTTTAAGCAGAAAGAAAAATTTGTGTCCCAAGGGACTCAATTGCTCTTTTAAATTTTTACAAACATTAAAAAGCAATATAATGGAAAAG
>NW_024071566.1:0-7130 GCF_014754425.2 Oryx dammah
TCCTATTTGAAATCAGTCTGTTGTTCCATGTCCAGTTCTAACTGTTGTTTCCTGACCCGCATACAGATTTCTCAAGAGGCAGATCAGGTGGTCTGGTATTCCCATCTCTTTCAGAATTTTCCACAGTTTATTGTGATCCACACAGTCAAAGGCTTTGGCATAGTCAATAAGGCAGAAATAGATGTTTTTCTGGAACTCTCTTGCTTTTTCCATGATCCAGCAGATGTTGGCTATTTGATCTCTGGTTTCTCTGCCTTTTCTAAAACCAGCTTGAACATCAGGAAGTTCACGGTTCATGTATTGCTGAAGCCTGACTTGGAGAATTTTGAGCATTACTGTACTAGCATGTGAGATGAGTGCAATTGTGCGGTAGTTTGAGTATTCTTTGGCATTGTCTTTCTTTGGAATTGGAATGAAAACTGACCTTTTCCAGTCCTGTGGCCACTGCTGAGTTTTCCAAATTTGCTGGCATATTGAGTGCAGCACTTTCACAGCATCATATTTCAGGATTTGAAATAGCTCAAAAGGAATTCCATCACCTCCATAAACTGCAGTACATTGTAAATAATTATTTGTACTGAGAAACCAAAAAATACATGTGACTTGGTTTATACTGGGAAACTTTTATTGCTGTGGTCTGGAACTGAACTTGCAGCATCCCTGAGGTATGCCTGTAATTACCAATCATCAAGTGGCCATAGCCAGGTAGAAAACTAAAGACCTAGCCCACAGAACTCAATGATTTTTTAGATATGAAATGCTACTTGGGTGCCCAAGTACTCAGGGACAAGAACGAACACCAGAACAGACTGGCCTTTGCACCCACTGCTCACAGAAGTACATGGATCTGACGGAGGTGAACAACCACCTGCCTTCCCCCAGTTTCCAGATTAGTTGGATGAGGGTTGATGATGGAGGGCCTTTTCCTTCAAAGCAGGGCTGTGCTGACTTCGTTTATTGGAAGTCAGAAGAACCACAGATCCCTGGGCAGACTCACACTTTAAATAACACTGCACTTGTGGGCAAATGAGGTCCTGAGAATCATTTGACTTATTTTCTAAATGTACTTCTAAAATGATATAATAATTCTGTAATAATTATTTTAAGATCATAATAATCCATAAAATTAAGTTGTGAATAATCTGCTGTGAGGCTCACAATAAACGGTGGAAAATTCTGAATGAGATGGGAATACCAGACCACCTAACCTGCCTCTTCAGAAATCTGTATGCAGGTCAGGAAGCAACAGTTAGAACTGGACTTGGAACAACAGGCTGATTTCAAATAGGAAAAGGAGTACGTCAAGGCTGTATATTGTCACCCTGCTTATTTAACTTCTATGCAGAGTACATCATGAGAAACGCTGGACTGGAAGAAACACAAGCTGGAATCAAGATTGCCGGGAGAAATATCAATCACCTCAGATATGCAGATGACACCACCCTTATGGCAGAAAGTGAAGAGGAACTAAAAAGCCTCTTGATGAAAGTAAAAGAGGAGAGTGAAAACGTTGGCTTAAAGCTCAACATTCAGAAAACGAAGATCATGGCATCTGGTTCCATCCCTTCATGGGAAATAGATGGGGAAACAGTGGAAACAATGAGAGACTTTATTTTTTTGGGCTCCAAAATCACTGCAGATGGTGACTGCAGCCATGAAATTAAAAGACGCTTACTCCTTGGAAGAAAAGTTATGACCAACCTAGATAGTATATTCAAAAGCAGAGACATTACTTTGCCAACAAAGGTCCGTCTAGTCAAGGCTATGGTTTTTCCTGTGGTCATGTATGGATGTGAGAGTTGGACTGTGAAGAAAGCTGTGCGCCGAAGAATTGATGCTTTTGAACTGTGGTGTTGGAGAAGACTCTTGAGAGTCCCTTGGCCTGCAAGGAGATCCAACCAGTCCATTCTAAAGGAGATCAGTCCTGGGTGTTCTTTGGAAGGAATGATGCTAAAGCTGAAACTCCAGTACTTTGGCCACCTCATGAGAAGAGTTGACTCATTGGAAAAGACTCTGATGCTGGGAGGGATTGGGGGCAGGAGGAAAAGTGGACAACAGAGGATGAGATGGTTGGATGGCATCACCAACTTGATGGACATGAGTCTGAATGAACTCCAGAAGATGGTGATGGACAGGGAGGCCTGGTGTGCTGCGATTCATGGGGTCGCAAAGAGTCGGACACGACTGAGCGACTGAACTGAATCTGCTTCAAAAATGAGAGGATATATATGTTTTCAAAGTGATTTAGGGTATAAGCCTGAACAGAATAAAACACTTTCTAATATAAGCTGATACATTAATCACATGCTGAAACTTGCCCTTTCCTCAATTTTGAGTCTTCTTATGGAACATGGTGCTACTGAAAATACACAGACCTTCCTATCAGACAGACTGGGATTTGAGAATTGACTGCTTTGTTCCTTAGCTGTGTGACCTCAGGCAAGTTATCCTGTAACTAGTTATCTGTAAATGAGCCTCTGTAAGGACTCAGTGAGGTCTGTATATAAATATAGCTCCTAGCACAGTCTTGACACCACAGGAGGTTCCCCATAGATGTCAGATCTCCTACAACAGCAAAGAGAGTAACCAGGACAGCTAACATTTATAGTACATGTATTATGCTCACCAGAAGCAAATCTTATCTTTTTAAATTCTTTGGAGTCCCATCAAACAGAAACAACCAGGTATCACCCTGACTCTTCCCAAGTGGAAGGCTTGACTACATCTTCATTATCGTGCTTCCTCTAACTCGTCTGAAGGTAAGGTGTTCCTGCTCTACTGAATCTCTGGCGCAGTCCAAGTACAAACTTGGAGCTGTGTTCAGAGCCTGTGCATTAGCAAGCAGCTGCAATGTGGTTAGTTTCTTGCATTTATCAAAATAGTAAGTGCAATCACAAAGCCTCATCAAGGGCTTTCATGTTCTTCATTCTCTGGGTATTATTTGAGGTGTAAAAGCATTTTTATACCAACAGGCAACATTATGTAATGGCTGCATTATGAACACTCAAGGTTTTCAGTGCCAGCAGCTGCCACAAGTGAGCTTTGAATGTATTTAATCAATGAACTATGAATCAGGTTAGGGAGCCCATAAACATAAATAAACCCAGAAATTTAACTTTCCCTTCATTGCAGGACTGCTGATACCTAATGTGATGGATCGCACACTGCTTGCACTGAGGCCAATGCTGGAGTCGGTGGTGCTATTAAACGTCACGTCTTCCAGGCTCCACCATCCATCAGAAGAGATTGCTTGGAAATGGTTTGTCAGAGCTTGACTCACTGCTTTTGAAAAATCATCCCAGGATGTCTGTTTGCGAATATTTAGAGCACATATTGTGTTTTCACATTCAAAGTCATCAGCACCGTAGTTGCCTGGTTCAATTTCACCCACTGAAATCCTTAAGGGTATTTTAAGAGCATCTGTTGGAAGAAAAAAAAAATTAGGGAAACGAAATCCTGATAGGAAGTAAACCAGCAAAAATTTTACACAAAAAAGGAACAGATATAAACATTTTGAAAACAAAGTAAAGGACAGCCATTCTTTGTAAACATCGAATGAATATTTGTTTATTGGAGGAAATTTTGGTCTCCCGATCTCTTCATCGTTTCTTTGAAATCATGTTGCTTGAGCTCTTTATCTTTGTCTAATTGGCTGGTCTACTTCCTGATACCTCTGCTCGGCAAGATTCTCATATTCTTTCAAAAAGTGTCGGAGAAAACTGGAGCCCTCTCTTGACCCTGAACTCTCGGCTTTATTTATTTTTTCTATTTTTACTGTATTTTACATCACAAATTCTGTGTTGGTTTTGCCATACATGACCCTGGACTCTCAACTACCCTTTCTCCTCACCTTCCTTGAAAACATCATGAAGAAGAGGGGTTATTGCTGAACAGGTCAGTTGCTGAGGACAGTGGCTTCAGGCTCATACAGACTTTGGACTTGGCCTCAGGATCACCTTCTACTAGCCATGTTTCCTTGCCTTAAGTGCTCTATGCCCCAATTTCTCTATAAAATGGAAGGAAGGCACAAGTGAGTTGCTATGAAGAGTAAATGAATTTGTGTTTGGAGGGGCTTTAACACACTACTTGTATAACACATTATCTGTTAACACACTATCTTACAAGAACTAGTAGGTATTTGATAAACAGGGAACAGTACAGTAGAAGCTTTTAAAATAATCCTTCCAATCTCTCTGTGATACCAACTGAGGTATTCCCCCAGGTGGGCAGCACCCCATGTACTTCTGTTCTCATGAACTGAATTATATGTAAGAACCATTTGTCTTTCATCCCAATCTTCATGTCTGTTGAACACAAACTCTAATTAGTAAATTAAATATTCCAGATACTGAAGAAATGAGTTCCTACTTCTAGAAAATCAGAACACTTTTAAAACTGAACAAAGGAGCTGCTATAAAAGTTTTTAGTGCGACATGGATGAGATGGCTAAATAAAATTAGAAAAAAATTTAATTGTCTTGAGACAGATATTGTCATTAGTTTGCTTCATAAATATGTTTAAATCCTCAAACACTTGAAGCCACAGATGAAACATTAAAGGTGTGATCTGTTCAAGTAAGAATACATGGTACTTCGATCAGGAGAACCATATTAATATGAAGAGCTTCACCTAAAAGTTGATGAAAGAATTACTTGGAGTGTTTTAAATTAAAATAAAATGTTTAAAAATATGTTATTTTTATACTCCCCTTCTTAAACTTTTCTTCTTTTTCCATTAACTGGCCAACTTGTTGTTCAGTTCTTGTCTTATCTGACTCACTGTGACCCCAAGGACTGTAGCATGCCAGGCTCCTCTGTCCTAAACTATTTCCCAGACTTTGCTCAAATTCATGTCCATTGAGTCAGTGATGCTATCTAAACATCTTATCCTCTGCCACCGCTTTCTCTGTTTGCCTTCAATCTTTTCCAGCATCAGGCTTCTCTTGTGGCTCAGCTGGTAAAGAATATGCCTGCAATGAGGGAGACCTGGGTTCAATCCCTGGGTTGCCAAGATCCCCTGGAGAAGGCAAAGGCTATCCACTCCAGTATTCTGGCCTGGAGAATTTCATGGATGCTATAGTCCATGGGGTTGCAAAAAGTTGGACACGGCTGGGCAACTTTCACTTTCACCTTCCCAGCATCAGGGTCTTTTCCAATGAGTCAGAACTTCCCATCAGGTGGTTAAATATTGGAGCTTCAGCTTCAGCATCAGTCCTTCCAATGAATATTCAGGGCTGACTTCCTTTAGGATTGACTGGTTTGATCTCTGGGCAGTCCAAGGGACTCTCAAGAGTCTTCCACAGCACCACAGCTGGAAAACATCAATTCTTTGGCAGTCAGCCTTTTTTATGGTCCAACTCTCACATCCATACATGACTTTTGGGAAAACCATAGCTTTGACTCTATGGACAAAGTGATGTCTCTGCTTTTGAATGCACTGTCTAGGTTTGTCATAGCTTTCCTTCCAAGGAGCAAGTATCTTTTCATGACTGCAGTCATCGTCTACAGTGATTTTGGAGCCCAAGAAAATAAAGTTTCTCATTGCTTCCAAAAGGACCAGACGCCATGGTCTTAGTTTTTTGAACGTTGAGTTTTAACCCAGTTTTTTCACTCTCCTCTTTCACCCTCAATGAAGCCCTTTAGTTCCTCTTCACCTTCTGCCATTGCAATTAGAGTTCTATCCTCTGCATATCTGAGCTTATTGATATTTCTCCTTGCAGTCTTGATTCCAGCTTGTGATCCATCCAGCCCAGCATTTTGCATGATATACTCTGCATGTGTACATGCTAAGGTGCTTCAGTTTTGTCTGACTCTTTGTGACCTCATGGACTATAGCCTGCCAGGTGCCTCTGTCCATGGGATTCTCCAGGCAAGAACACTGGAATGGGTTGCCATGCCCTCTTTCAGAGACAGAACCCCTATCTCCTATGTCTTTTGTACTGGCAGGCAGGTTCTTTACCATTAGCGCCACCTGGGAAGCCCAGTCCTGTGAATAGAAGTTAAATAAGCAGGGTGACAATATATAGCCTTGACGTACTCCTTTCCCAATTTTGAACTAGTCAACTACTCTGTGTCCAGTTCTAACTGATGCTTCTTGACCTGCATACCAGTTTCTCAGCAGACAAGTAAGGGAGTCTGGTACTCCCCTCTCTTAAGAAGTTTTAACAAACTGTTGGGATTCACACAGTCAAAGACTTAACATACTCACTGAAGCAGAAATAGATGTTTTTTCAGTAATTCCCTTGCTTTTTCTATGATCCAAAGGATATTGGCAATTTGGTCTCTGGTTCCTCTGCCTTTTCTAAATCCAGCTTATACATCTGGAAGTTCTCGGTTCACATACTGTTGAATAATTTTGAGAATAACCTTCAGTTCAGTTCAGTTGCTCAGTCGTGTCCGACTCTTTGAGACCACATGAATCGCAGCACGCCAGGCCTCCCTGTCCATCACCAACTCCTGGAGTTCACTCAGACTCACGCCCATTGAGTCCGTGATGCCATCCAGCCATCTCATCCTCGGCCATCCCCTTCTCCTCCTACCCCCAATCCCTCCCAGCATCAGAGTCTTTTCCAATGAGCCAACTCTTTGCATGAGGTGGCCAAAGTACTGGAGCTTCAGCTTTAGCATCATTCCTTCCAAAGAAATCCCAGGGTTGATCTCCTTCAGAATGGACTGGTTGGATCTCCTTGCAGTCCAAGGGACCCTCAAGAGTCTTCTCCAACACCACAGTTCAAAAGCATCAATTCTTCGGTGCTCAGCCTTCTTCACAGTCCAACTCTCACATCCATACATGACCACAGGAAAAACCATAGCCTTGACTAGACGGACCTTTGTTGGCAAAGTAATGTCTCTGCTTTTGAATATGCTATCTAGGTTGGTCATAACTTTTCTTCCAAGGAGTAAGCGTCTTTTAATTTCATGGCTGCAGTCATCATCTGCAGTGATTTTGGAGCCCCCAAAAATAAAGTCTGACACTGTTTCCACTGTTTCCCCATCTATTTCCCATGAAGGGATGGGACCAGGTGCCATGATCTTTGTTTTCTGAATGTTGAGCTT
The DNA here is from genome assembly GCF_014754425.2 of Oryx dammah. Taxonomy (NCBI): domain Eukaryota; kingdom Metazoa; phylum Chordata; class Mammalia; order Artiodactyla; family Bovidae; genus Oryx; species Oryx dammah. The sequence continues at coordinate 7,056 of NW_024071566.1, forward strand.
TAAGCCAACTTTTTCACTCTCCTCTTTTACTTTCATCAAGAGGCTTTTTAGTTCCTCTTCACTTTCTGCCATAAG
>NW_024071567.1:0-7130 GCF_014754425.2 Oryx dammah
TCCTATTTGAAATCAGTCTGTTGTTCCATGTCCAGTTCTAACTGTTGTTTCCTGACCCGCATACAGATTTCTCAAGAGGCAGATCAGGTGGTCTGGTATTCCCATCTCTTTCAGAATTTTCCACAGTTTATTGTGATCCACACAGTCAAAGGCTTTGGCATAGTCAATAAGGCAGAAATAGATGTTTTTCTGGAACTCTCTTGCTTTTTCCATGATCCAGCAGATGTTGGCTATTTGATCTCTGGTTTCTCTGCCTTTTCTAAAACCAGCTTGAACATCAGGAAGTTCACGGTTCATGTATTGCTGAAGCCTGACTTGGAGAATTTTGAGCATTACTGTACTAGCATGTGAGATGAGTGCAATTGTGCGGTAGTTTGAGTATTCTTTGGCATTGTCTTTCTTTGGAATTGGAATGAAAACTGACCTTTTCCAGTCCTGTGGCCACTGCTGAGTTTTCCAAATTTGCTGGCATATTGAGTGCAGCACTTTCACAGCATCATATTTCAGGATTTGAAATAGCTCAAAAGGAATTCCATCACCTCCATAAACTGCAGTACATTGTAAATAATTATTTGTACTGAGAAACCAAAAAATACATGTGACTTGGTTTATACTGGGAAACTTTTATTGCTGTGGTCTGGAACTGAACTTGCAGCATCCCTGAGGTATGCCTGTAATTACCAATCATCAAGTGGCCATAGCCAGGTAGAAAACTAAAGACCTAGCCCACAGAACTCAATGATTTTTTAGATATGAAATGCTACTTGGGTGCCCAAGTATTCAGGGACAAGAACGAACACCAGAACAGACTGGCCTTTGCACCCACTGCTCACAGAAGTACATGGATCTGACGGAGGTGAACAACCACCTGCCTTCCCCCAGTTTCCAGATTAGTTGGATGAGGGTTGATGATGGAGGGCCTTTTCCTTCAAAGCAGGGCTGTGCTGACTTCGTTTATTGGAAGTCAGAAGAACCACAGATCCCTGGGCAGACTCACACTTTAAATAACACTGCACTTGTGGGCAAATGAGGTCCTGAGAATCATTTGACTTATTTTCTAAATGTACTTCTAAAATGATATAATAATTCTGTAATAATTATTTTAAGATCATAACAATCCATAAAATTAAGTTGTGAATAATCTGCTGTGAGGCTCACAATAAACGGTGGAAAATTCTGAATGAGATGGGAATACCAGACCACCTAACCTGCCTCTTCAGAAATCTGTATGCAGGTCAGGAAGCAACAGTTAGAACTGGACTTGGAACAACAGGCTGATTTCAAATAGGAAAAGGAGTACGTCAAGGCTGTATATTGTCACCCTGCTTATTTAACTTCTATGCAGAGTACATCATGAGAAACGCTGGACTGGAAGAAACACAAGCTGGAATCAAGATTGCCGGGAGAAATATCAATCACCTCAGATATGCAGATGACACCACCCTTATGGCAGAAAGTGAAGAGGAACTAAAAAGCCTCTTGGTGGAAGTGAAAGAAGAGAGTGAAAACGTTGGCTTAAAGCTCAACATTCAGAAAACGAAGATCATGGCATCTGGTTCCATCCCTTCATGGGAAATAGATGGGGAAACAGTGGAAACAATGAGAGACTTTATTTTTTTGGGCTCCAAAATCACTGCAGATGGTGACTGCAGCCATGAAATTAAAAGACGCTTACTCCTTGGAAGAAAAGTTATGACCAACCTAGATAGTATATTCAAAAGCAGAGACATTACTTTGCCAACAAAGGTCCGTCTAGTCAAGGCTATGGTTTTTCCTGTGGTCATGTATGGATGTGAGAGTTGGACTGTGAAGAAAGCTGTGCGCCGAAGAATTGATGCTTTTGAACTGTGGTGTTGGAGAAGACTCTTGAGAGTCCCTTGGCCTGCAAGGAGATCCAACCAGTCCATTCTGAAGGAGATCAGTCCTGGGTGTTCTTTGGAAGGAATGATGCTAAAGCTGAAACTCCAGTACTTTGGCCACCTCATGAGAAGAGTTGACTCATTGGAAAAGACTCTGATGCTGGGAGGGATTGGGGGCAGGAGGAAAAGTGGACAACAGAGGATGAGATGGTTGGATGGCATCACCAACTTGATGGACATGAGTCTGAATGAACTCCAGAAGATGGTGATGGACAGGGAGGCCTGGCGTGCTGCGATTCATGGGGTCGCAAAGAGTCGGACACGACTGAGCGACTGAACTGAATCTGCTTCAAAAATGAGAGGATATATATGTTTTCAAAGTGATTTAGGGTATAAGCCTGAACAGAATAAAACACTTTCTAATATAAGCTGATACATTAATCACATGCTGAAACTTGCCCTTTCCTCAATTTTGAGTCTTCTTATGGAACATGGTGCTACTGAAAATACACAGACCTTCCTATCAGACAGACTGGGATTTGAGAATTGACTGCTTTGTTCCTTAGCTGTGTGACCTCAGGCAAGTTATCCTGTAACTAGTTATCTGTAAATGAGCCTCTGTAAGGACTCAGTGAGGTCTGTATATAAATATAGCTCCTAGCACAGTCTTGACACCACAGGAGGTTCCCCATAGATGTCAGATCTCCTACAACAGCAAAGAGAGTAACCAGGACAGCTAACATTTATAGTACATGTATTATGCTCACCAGAAGCAAATCTTATCTTTTTAAATTCTTTGGAGTCCCATCAAACAGAAACAACCAGGTATCACCCCGACTCTTCCCAAGTGGAAGGCTTGACTACATCTTCATTATCGTGCTTCCTCTAACTTGTCTGAAGGTAAGGTGTTCCTGCTCTACTGAATCTCTGGCGCAGTCCAAGTACAAACTTGGAGCTGTGTTCAGAGCCTGTGCATTAGCAAGCAGCTGCAATGTGGTTAGTTTCTTGCATTTATCAAAATAGTAAGTGCAATCACAAAGCCTCATCAAGGGCTTTCATGTTCTTCATTCTCTGGGTATTATTTGAGGTGTAAAAGCATTTTTATACCAACAGGCAACATTATGTAATGGCTGCATTATGAACACTCAAGGTTTTCAGTGCCAGCAGCTGCCACAAGTGAGCTTTGAATGTATTTAATCAATGAACTATGAATCAGGTTAGGGAGCCCATAAACATAAATAAACCCAGAAATTTAACTTTCCCTTCATTGCAGGACTGCTGATACCTAATGTGATGGATCGCACACTGCTTGCACTGAGGCCAATGCTGGAGTCGGTGGTGCTATTAAACGTCACGTCTTCCAGGCTCCACCATCCATCAGAAGAGATTGCTTGGAAATGGTTTGTCAGAGCTTGACTCACTGCTTTTGAAAAATCATCCCAGGATGTCTGTTTGCGAATATTCAGAGCACATATTGTGTTTTCACATTCAAAGTCATCAGCACCGTAGTTGCCTGGTTCAATTTCACCCACTGAAATCCTTAAGGGTATTTTAAGAGCATCTGTTGGAAGAAAAAAAAAATTAGGGAAACGAAATCCTGATAGGAAGTAAACCAGCAAAAATTTTACACAAAAAAGGAACAGATATAAACATTTTGAAAACAAAGTAAAGGACAGCCATCCTTTGTAAACATCGAATGAATATTTGTTTATTGGAGGAAATTTTGGTCTCCCGATCTCTTCATCGTTTCTTTGAAATCATGTTGCTTGAGCTCTTTATCTTTGTCTAATTGGCTGGTCTACTTCCTGATACCTCTGCTCGGCAAGATTCTCATATTCTTTCAAAAAGTGTCGGAGAAAACTGGAGCCCTCTCTTGACCCTGAACTCTCGGCTTTATTTATTTTTTCTATTTTTACTGTATTTTACATCACAAATTCTGTGTTGGTTTTGCCATACATGACCCTGGACTCTCAACTACCCTTTCTCCTCACCTTCCTTGAAAACATCATGAAGAAGAGGGGTTATTGCTGAACAGGTCAGTTGCTGAGGACAGTGGCTTCAGGCTCATACAGACTTTGGACTTGGCCTCAGGATCACCTTCTACTAGCCATGTTTCCTTGCCTTAAGTGCTCTATGCCCCAATTTCTCTATAAAATGGAAGGAAGGCACAAGTGAGTTGCTATGAAGAGTAAATGAATTTGTGTTTGGAGGGGCTTTAACACACTACTTGTATAACACATTATCTGTTAACACACTATCTTACAAGAACTAGTAGGTATTTGATAAACAGGGAACAGTACAGTAGAAGCTTTTAAAATAATCCTTCCAATCTCTCTGTGATACCAACTGAGGTATTCCCCCAGGTGGGCAGCACCCCATGTACTTCTGTTCTCATGAACTGAATTATATGTAAGAACCATTTGTCTTTCATCCCAATCTTCATGTCTGTTGAACACAAACTCTAATTAGTAAATTAAATATTCCAGATACTGAAGAAATGAGTTCCTACTTCTAGAAAATCAGAACACTTTTAAAACTGAACAAAGGAGCTGCTATAAAAGTTTTTAGTGCGACATGGATGAGATGGCTAAATAAAATTAGAAAAAAATTTAATTGTCTTGAGACAGATATTGTCATTAGTTTGCTTCATAAATATGTTTAAATCCTCAAACACTAGAAGCCACAGATGAAACATTAAAGGTGTGATCTGTTCAAGTAAGAATACATGGTACTTCGATCAGGAGAACCATATTAATATGAAGAGCTTCACCTAAAAGTTGATGAAAGAATTACTTGGAGTGTTTTAAATTAAAATAAAATGTTTAAAAATATGTTATTTTTATACTCCCCTTCTTAAACTTTTCTTCTTTTTCCATTAACTGGCCAACTTGTTGTTCAGTTCTTGTCTTATCTGACTCACTGTGACCCCAAGGACTGTAGCATGCCAGGCTCCTCTGTCCTAAACTATTTCCCAGACTTTGCTCAAATTCATGTCCATTGAGTCAGTGATGCTATCTAAACATCTTATCCTCTGCCACCGCTTTCTCTGTTTGCCTTCAATCTTTTCCAGCATCAGGCTTCTCTTGTGGCTCAGCTGGTAAAGAATATGCCTGCAATGAGGGAGACCTGGGTTCAATCCCTGGGTTGCCAAGATCCCCTGGAGAAGGCAAAGGCTATCCACTCCAGTATTCTGGCCTGGAGAATTTCATGGATGCTATAGTCCATGGGGTTGCAAAAAGTTGGACACGGCTGGGCAACTTTCACTTTCACCTTCCCAGCATCAGGGTCTTTTCCAATGAGTCAGAACTTCCCATCAGGTGGTTAAATATTGGAGCTTCAGCTTCAGCATCAGTCCTTCCAATGAATATTCAGGGCTGACTTCCTTTAGGATTGACTGGTTTGATCTCTGGGCAGTCCAAGGGACTCTCAAGAGTCTTCCACAGCACCACAGCTGGAAAACATCAATTCTTTGGCAGTCAGCCTTTTTTATGGTCCAACTCTCACATCCATACATGACTTTTGGGAAAACCATAGCTTTGACTCTATGGACAAAGTGATGTCTCTGCTTTTGAATGCACTGTCTAGGTTTGTCATAGCTTTCCTTCCAAGGAGCAAGCATCTTTTCATGACTGCAGTCATCGTCTACAGTGATTTTGGAGCCCAAGAAAATAAAGTTTCTCATTGCTTCCAAAAGGACCAGACGCCATGGTCTTAGTTTTTTGAACGTTGAGTTTTAACCCAGTTTTTTCACTCTCCTCTTTCACCCTCAATGAAGCCCTTTAGTTCCTCTTCACCTTCTGCCATTGCAATTAGAGTTCTATCCTCTGCATATCTGAGCTTATTGATATTTCTCCTTGCAGTCTTGATTCCAGCTTGTGATCCATCCAGCCCAGCATTTTGCATGATATACTCTGCATGTGTACATGCTAAGGTGCTTCAGTTTTGTCTGACTCTTTGTGACCTCATGGACTATAGCCTGCCAGGTGCCTCTGTCCATGGGATTCTCCAGGCAAGAACACTGGAATGGGTTGCCATGCCCTCTTTCAGAGACAGAACCCCTATCTCCTATGTCTTTTGTACTGGCAGGCAGGTTCTTTACCATTAGCGCCACCTGGGAAGCCCAGTCCTGTGAATAGAAGTTAAATAAGCAGGGTGACAATATATAGCCTTGACGTACTCCTTTCCCAATTTTGAACTAGTCAACTACTCTGTGTCCAGTTCTAACTGATGCTTCTTGACCTGCATACCAGTTTCTCAGCAGACAAGTAAGGGAGTCTGGTACTCCCCTCTCTTAAGAAGTTTTAACAAACTGTTGGGATTCACACAGTCAAAGACTTAACATACTCACTGAAGCAGAAATAGATGCTTTTTCAGTAATTCCCTTGCTTTTTCTATGATCCAAAGGATATTGGCAATTTGGTCTCTGGTTCCTCTGCCTTTTCTAAATCCAGCTTATACATCTGGAAGTTCTCGGTTCACATACTGTTGAATAATTTTGAGAATAACCTTCAGTTCAGTTCAGTTGCTCAGTCGTGTCCGACTCTTTGAGACCACATGAATCGCAGCACGCCAGGCCTCCCTGTCCATCACCAACTCCTGGAGTTCACTCAGACTCACGCCCATTGAGTCCGTGATGCCATCCAGCCATCTCATCCTCGGCCATCCCCTTCTCCTCCTACCCCCAATCCCTCCCAGCATCAGAGTCTTTTCCAATGAGCCAACTCTTTGCATGAGGTGGCCAAAGTACTGGAGCTTCAGCTTTAGCATCATTCCTTCCAAAGAAATCCCAGGGTTGATCTCCTTCAGAATGGACTGGTTGGATCTCCTTGCAGTCCAAGGGACCCTCAAGAGTCTTCTCCAACACCACAGTTCAAAAGCATCAATTCTTCGGCGCTCAGCCTTCTTCACAGTCCAACTCTCACATCCATACATGACCACAGGAAAAACCATAGCCTTGACTAGACGGACCTTTGTTGGCAAAGTAATGTCTCTGCTTTTGAATATGCTATCTAGGTTGGTCATAACTTTTCTTCCAAGGAGTAAGCGTCTTTTAATTTCATGGCTGCAGTCATCATCTGCAGTGATTTTGGAGCCCCCAAAAATAAAGTCTGACACTGTTTCCACTGTTTCCCCATCTATTTCCCATGAAGGGATGGGACCAGGTGCCATGATCTTTGTTTTCTGAATGTTGAGCTTTAAGCCAACTTTTTCACTCTCCTCTTTTACTTTCATCAAGAGGCTTTTTAGTTCCTCTTCACTTTCTGCCATAAG
>NW_024071570.1:0-7114 GCF_014754425.2 Oryx dammah
ATTCCTTTGTTGTTGAAATTCAAGTATATCCAGTGGAAAGAATGACCTTCCTGACTTTATATTCCCTTCCAACTTTGATTTCATGGCTGTTGCAGTGAAAAATAATCTAAATTTTGGAGTCTGCCAGATTCTGGAAAAAGTTAATTTAAATCAAATCTAGAAACTAAGATAAGCAAACAAAAACAAACAAACAAAAAAAGCTCCCCTACCCCAACAAACAAAGCAACAAGGTTCTTTTTGGACTGTTTGGTCATGAAAGTTTGAAAGTTTGGTATGAAGTTATGTTTCAATTAGTGAGGCAAGACATAGTTTTAATAAACTTTGACAAGTGCTTTGACATGTGTCTGCACATAACAGCCAGGAGGTGCTGGTGGTGGTGGCTTGTTGCTAGGTCATGTCAGACTCTTTGCAACCCATGGACTATATAGTCTGCCAGGCCCCTCTGTCCTTGGGATTTCCCAGGCAAGAACACTGGAGGGGGTTGCCATTTCCTCCTCCAGGGGATCTTTCAGACCTAGGGATCGAAACTACATCTCTTGCATTGGAGGGGGATTCTTTCCTGAGCCACCAGAGAAGCCTCAGGATTCAAGAGGAGGATGATCCAGTTCATAAAATAACATGGAGGAAAGGCATCTCACAGGAGCTGATTACAGATCTGAGTTTTGAAGCACAAGTAGATATTTTTAAGCTGAAAAATTTGGTGGCAAGAAAAATATTAACAGCAGAAGAAATGATACTCTTTTCCCTCTTTTACATGTCAAAAAGCTATGTTAGAGAGAATTATTTAGAAGAAAGGAGACATGTTATATTTCAAAGTCACAATGAACATTCTTGTAGAAGGTTGAGAACTTCTGATAAAATTGAGTTTTGTGGTACTTGATGTCATGAATATACTAGGAACTGAAGATGGACTTTTGCTGTAAGTATCAAAATGACCCTACTTACCTTTAGCCTTTGAACTAAATGTGTAAGGAACAGTAGTGATAGAAGAAGGCAAGAATGATTGAGTGAGGGGAATGGACTAACATAACACAAAACTCTGATAAGGCTGTATGTGAAAAGATGAGTTTCTGATCTAACTGAGGACTTCTGATTCTTCAGCCAAATCAAGTTGGTTACATTGTTAAAGTCTCCTCAATGGTGATACTCAGGTAATCTCTTAGATATAGAAATGTAGCTTAAAAATCCTTGAATCAGCATTATCTTTAGATGTGTTATTTCAGAAGGCTTGGATGGTGATGTTCTAACAGCAAGAAGAATAATATCTGTAGCAGACTGGCCGGTAACTGCAGTAGCCGTAGCCGTAGCCACAGCCACATCTTGTCCCATAACCACAGCCATAATGGGAGCCATAGCCACAGCCATAATAGGGGCTGAATCCACAGCCATATCCTGAGCCAGTCCCATAACCACAGCCGTAATAGGGGCTGAACCCACAGCCATAGCCGCAGGAGTTGCCGTAGTAGTTGCAACACATGTTGTCAAGGCAAGAGGACTCAGGTGGACTGCAAGAGGATGTTTTCGAAATGTGTGTGTCTTCTCCTTCCCATGGACGTTTATATACTGTCACTAATTGGCAGAGCATACCATTCATTCCCTGACATAGAAAACAACACTGTTGACAGTCACTAATGGTTTCTTTTAAATGAGCTTGCTATTTTGGTGATTCCAGTTTTATTAAAAGAGCATCATTTGAATTTTCACTGCCAAAGAATTGTCTCAGTAGAGTCATGTGCCCAAATAACAAATTTCTTGTCTGGGTTGGTTTTTTGGTTGGTTTGTTTTGTTTTTTGAGCTGTGTGAGCTATTTATCTAATTTGGATATTAACACCTTGTCGGTTACATCATTTGCAAATATATTCTTCCAGTTCATGGTTGTCTTTTCATTTTTCAGCTACTTCCTTTTGCTGGACAAAACCTTTGAAGTGTAATTATGTTCTGTTTGTTTAACTTTTAATTCTTTTGCCTTAGGAGACAGATCCAAAAAAAGTTGCTACAATTTATGTCAAAGAGTGATCCTTTATGTTTTCTTCTAAGAGTTTTATATTCTCAGGTCTTACATTCAGGTCTTTAGCCCATTTTGAGTTTATTTTTGTATACGGTATGAGGCAGTTTTCTAATCTCATAGTTTTACATATAGCTCTCCAGTTTCCCAGGTAGCCCTTGAAGAGACTGTCTTTTCACCATTGTATGTTCTTGCCTGCTTTGTCATAGATTAATTTATGGCATTATTTCTGGCCTCTGTATTCTGTTCCACTGACCTGGGTCTGTGTGTGCATATGTGTGCTCAGTCATGTCCCACTCTTTAAGACCCCATGGACTGTAGCCCACCAGGCTCCTCTGTGCATGGAATGTTCCACACAAGAACACTGGAGTGGTTTGCCATTTCCTACTCCAAGGGATCTCCCAGACCCAGGGATCAAACCCAGGTCTCTTGAGTCTCCTGTATTGGCAACCCATACCATGGTGACACTTGGGCAGCCCTGTTCTGGGGCAAACACCACACTGTAGTATTGTCTGAACTTTGGGGCGGTTGTCCAGTTTTGTCCTTTATTCTGAAGAGTTTTTTGGAAATTGGGGATCTTTGGCTGTTCTAGTTTAAGATTATTTTTATATGAATTTTAGGATTATATATTCTAATTCTGTGAATTAAAAAAAATTTGTTCTACTACTGTGAAAAATGTCATAGTTATTCTGATGGAGATTACATTAAATCTGTGGGCTTCTTTTGGTAGTATGGCCATATTTAATATTCTTCCAATCCAAAGACATAGGATATATTTTCATTTCTTTATATCATTTGCAATTTTGTTAATGAAAGTTTAATAATTTTCAGAGCATAGTTCTTTCACCTCTGTGTCTAGGTTTATTCCTAGGTATTATTTGATGCAGTTTTATATGAGATTCATTTTACTTTCTCTTCTGAATGTTTTATTAAGAGTTATAAAAACATAGCAGATTTCTGTATATTAATCTTGTATCATGCAGCTTACTGAATTTATTAGTTATTTATGGTTTGAGGGTGGAGATTTGATTTCACTACAGAAGGTACAAAATCACTGCAGATGTTGACTGCAGCCATGAAATTAAAAGATACTTGCTCCTTGGAAGAAAAGCTATGACCAACCTAGACAGCATATTAAAAAGCAGAGACTTTTTTTTTTTTTTTTTTTTGCCAACAAAGGTCCATCTAGTCAAAGCTATGGTTTTTCCAGTAGTCATGTATGGATGTGAGAGTTGGATCATAAAGAAAGCTGAGCACCGAAGAACTGATGTTTTTGAACTGTGGGGTTGGAGAAGACTATTGAGAGTCCCTTGGACTGCTTGGAAATCAAACCAGTCAGTCCTAAAGGATATCAGTCCTGAATATTCACTAAAAGGACTGATGCTGAGGCTGAAACTACAGTATTTTGGCCACCTGATGCGAAGAACTGACTTACTGGAAAAGACCCTGATGCTGGAAAAGAGTGAAGGCAGGAAGAGAAAGTGACAACAGAGGATGAGATGGTTGGATGGCATCACCAAGGCGATGGACATGAGTTTGAGAAAGCTCTGGGAGTTGGTGATGGACAGGAAGCCTGGCACTGCAGTTCATGGAGTCACAAAGAGTTGGACATGACTGAGCTACTGAACTGAAGTATAAAGTACAGTATCATGGACAAATAGTGAGTGTCACCTCTTCCTTTCCAATCTGGATGTTTCTATTTCTTTTTCTTGTCTGACTGCTGTAGCTAGAACTTCCAGTTCTATCTTAAGTAGAAGTGGTAAGAGTGAGCATGATTATCATGTTTCTGAACTTAGTAGGAAGGCTTTAAAATTTTCAATACTGACTATTATGTTGGTTGTGGGTTTGCCATAAATGAATAGCTTTTACTAAGCTGAGATATTTTTCCTGTACACCCACTTTGACCAAAGTTTCCATCATGAATGGATGTTGACTTTTTCAAATGCTTTTTCTGCGTCTATCAAATGACGCTATGGTTTTTGTCTTTTTTGTTGTTGTTGTTAATGTGGTGTATCACACACATTGATCCAACCTTGTGAGTCTCAAATAAATCCAACTCAGTCATGCTATTTGATCCTTTTCATATTGTTGAAATTTGTTTGTTGATGTTTTGTTGGGAATTTTGTATCAATTTTCAACAAAGATCTTGGACTACCATCTTCTCTTTTCTGTGGTCTCTTTCTCTGGATTTGATGCCAGCACAGCGGTGACCGTGTAGAAGGAACATACAAGTGCGCCCTCATCCTCAGTTCTTTGGAACAGTGTGAGAATGATAGGTTTGTTTCTTCTTTTTCTATTTGCTAGAATTCCCCTGTGAAGCCCTCCAGACACGTCCATCGAGTCAGTGATGCCATCCAGCCATCTCATCATCTGTCGTTCTCCCCCACAATCCCTCCCAGCATCAGAGTCTTTTCCACTGAGTCAACTCTTCACTTGAGGTGGCCAAAGTACTGGAGTTTCAGCTTCAGCATCATTCCCTCCAAAGAAATCCCAGGGCTGATCTCCTTCAGAATAGACTGTTTGGATCTCCTTGCAGTCCAAGGGACTCTCAAGAGTCTTCTCCAACACCACAGTTCAAAAGCATCAATTCTTCGACCTTTTGCTTGCTAGAAGGTTTTCAAAGTACAGATCCAATTTCATTTCTAGTCATCAGCCTATTCAAATTCTTTCTTGATTCAATCTTGGGATTGTGTATTTCTAGACAAATTTCTAGAAATTCATCTGTTTTTTCTAGACTGTCTAATTTGTTAGCATATAATTAACTATCTATTTTGATCTTTTGTGTGTCTGTGGTATCACTTGATACTGTCCCTCTTTCATTTCTTACCAAAATTGAAGTAATGGATTATAGTTACTCATTATAAAAGACCCTGATGCTGGGAAAGATTGAGGGCAAAAAGAGAAAGGGTTGACAGAGAATGAGATGGTTGGATGGCATCACTGACTCAATGGACATGAGTTTAAGCAAACTCAGAGAGATAGTGAAGCACAGGGAAGCCTAGCAAGCTGCAATTCATGGCATCACAAACAGTTGGACACGACTGAGAGATTGAACAACAACAACAAAATACAGTCACGACTATGCAATCCAAGTTGGAATGGAGTGTAAACTCTGAAGGGTGAGTCCTTCTACTGGATACTCACATTTCAACAACAACAAAAAAATGAGTTATAGCCCAGTGGTTTATGGAATGCCTTCAACAGGAATTTTCAGCAAGCTCCTGATTTCATTTTCTGAGAACATTCTTAATTGGACAATTTTTTTCCAGTGGAAAAATCTTTCTCCCTGTTTTTTTCTGGTATTAGTCACTGGTTTAATCTGATCCCTCAGCTATGTTTAATCCCTAATAATAGGCATAAAGAATATATACCTTATTCCAATTTTTATCATTCTTCAATTTCTTTCCTTTTCTGTCATCATCACAGATTTCTCTACCATTCAGTTCACTTTTCAATACTACGGACAGCACACACTTTCTGTCCACAATATTCCTGAATTACTGAAAGATCTTCTATATTTACTGCACTAATTCTAATAACTTTCATTCAAATCTCTGGACAGTGGTGCAAAACAACAAAAACAATATCTTTTCTGTACATCACTGAATAACCAACTCTGAGAACAGTGCCTAACATATAATTTGCACTTAATCAACATTTCTCCAATAAAAACATGGATGAAGTTAAACATTTGTGTAGCAATTATAAACTGTAAGATATTAGAATATATTATTTCCATTTTCTCATTTTCCTAAAGCTGAGTGTCTCAAGTGTTCTTTGATTAAGGGAGTCGTACCATTTCAGATTTTGAAGGTACGTTAAGAGTTATTTTGTGAAAACTCTTTTCTAGATGTGTGAATTATCTCATACATGCCTAACAAATCATATTCTTATAAAACTTCATAAATTTTCTCCCATTTACACTTGCTACTGCCCTTTTTTGCAATTGACATCAGCTCATTTGTCACAAGTTCAAAATACCTCCCTGAACTAGCTCTCTAATACTTCAACTTTTTCTCTCTTTTGCATTTACCTATTTTATTCCCTCCACTCAAAATTGTCAGTTTCAAATTATCTGAAATATTTATGCTGTTTGTTTTTCTATATGCACATGCTGGAATATAAACACTGTGAAAGCAAGAGGCTTGTCTTTAATTTACCTACGTTGCCTTCACTGTCTAATTTGAGACCCTTTCAAAAATATCAAAAACTGTCAGTTAAGTGATTGGAATCAATTTCCTCAACCTCGGTATATGCAAATACATAGGCAATTACATCAAAACAGACAAAATGAGTATATTTCTATTATTACTTTTCTGTTGCTTAGTTCTTTATTGTCATCTTCTTAATTCCTATATCTAACTCTAATTCTCATGAACCTGGAAAGTGTCTCTTCCATTCTTTTAAGCACTCAGGTCATCTTTTGTCTACCTTAGACTTTACATCAACTTCCTGAATAAAGTGGCATTCTTCCTCCTCTTTCCCCTTTAGTTCCATCCTAGACACGATGGGATTTACAAAACACAGTTCTGAAATACTGGGAGATTTGTGCTTGGGAATGTGAGGGCCTGGGTACATGGGATACAAAAAACAGGTGGAGAAGACACTATTTCTGACACAGATATGGTAAGAAATGTTTGCATTACATCAAAGAAGAACTCAAACTTCATGCATCATGTTTGCCCAGTTTTCAACTGAGTCTACAACGCCTGGAAAAGACTAATTCACAAGCAAGTACACAGAGATTTGATAGAAACAATGAACTATTTTTATTGAGAACAAGTGATTTTGTTAGGATCATCAATACAGTCATAACAGAGAATCAGAGAATAAAGATGAACATTTGCAAAAGAGTCAGAGATACTACCAAGAAGCTTCAGTGCTCAAAGATGACAATCTAAAGTGAGTATTGGCAGGTCAATCTTCTGTCAGGCATGTGATTTCTTGCAAGTGGAAATCGTGGGTTATAAATCCTTGAATCAGCAGTATCTTTAGAGACTTCATCTCAGAAGCAACAAGGGCTTAGATGGTGAGGTTCTAGCAGCAAGAAGAATAACATCTCCTGTAGCAAACTGGCCAGTAGCTGCCATAGCCAGAGCCATATCCACA
>NW_024071571.1:0-7114 GCF_014754425.2 Oryx dammah
AAAAGATGAAAAGGAGGACAAGGAAGTGGTGCTTCATTGGTTGATGTGGCTGAGAAGAATTATATGGCTACTAAGAATCCTATTTGCAACACAGAAATCAAGTGGGAAGCATTAACACTTTGTCATGGTTCTTTCTTGTGTCAATAAAATGTTGGTTCCAGTGTGTTAGTCTCAACCTGAAAGTGAGAAAAATACAAATAATTCTCCTGTTCCAAAGGCTTCTTTTATGTGCAGCCTCAAGAACTGTAGCCTGCCAGGCTCCTCTGTCCAAGGGATTTTTCAGGCAAGAATACTGGAGTGGGTTGCCATTTCTTCCTCCATGGGACCATCCTGACCCAGGGATCAAACGTGGTCTTTTTTGTCTCTAGCACTGCAGGCAGATTATTTAATACTGTGCCACCTGGGAAGCAGTCCAGTTCATTCTTTACAATGTCCATGTAAAGTACTCTGAGACATTCGGTCATTAATTGCCTTTCCATTAATAAATAATTGTTTCTATTGCTGTGCTATCATAAAGAGTGTTGTCTTTATATATCTTTGTAATTCATTTCTGTATCTACGGGGACATCTCTATTATAATGTATTTCTAAAACTAGAATGGCTATTCACAAAACAAAGTGCTTTTAAAATTTTTTGAAAACAGACAACTTGCCATTCATGTGGTATAAACAATTATATTTCAGCTAACAGGGAGAAGGTGCAGTTTACATCCTCTAAAAATTGAGAAATACCAGTATTTTTCATTTTAACAATCTAAATAAACTTTATTGATAGTCATTTTACTGGTCCCGGGGCTTCCTACAGAGTTCCAAGGAATAGCAAGGAGAGATAAGGGAGCCCTCCTCAGTGATCAATGAAAAGAAATAGAGGAAAACAATAGAGTGGGAAAGACTAGAGATCTCTTCAAGAAAATTAGAGATACCAAGGGGACATTAAATGTAAAGATGGGCACAATAAAGGACAGAAATGGTATGTATCTAACAGAAGCAGAAGATATTAAGCAGAGGTGGCAAGAATACCCAGAAAAATTATACAAAAAAGATCTTCATAGCCCAGACAACCGTGATGGTGCGGTCACTCACCTAGAGCCAGACATTCTGGAATGCGAAGTCAAGTGGTCCTTAGAAAGCATCGCTATGAACAAAGCCAGTGGAGGTGATGGAATTCCAGTTAAGCTCTTTCAAATCCTAAAAGATGATGCTGAGAAAGCGCTGCACTCAATATGCCAGCAAATTTTGAAAACTCAGCAGTGGCCACAGGACTGGAAAAGGTCAGTTTTCATTCCAATCCCAAAGAAAGGCAATGCTGAAGAACCTTCAAACTACCACATGATTGTACTCATCTCACACACTAGCAAAGTAATGCTTACAATTCTCCAAGACAGACTTCAACAGTACGTGAACTATGAACTTCCAGATGTTCAAGCTGGATTTAGAAAAGGGAGACGAGTGAGAGATCAAATTGCCAACATCAGCCAAAACATAAAAATAGAAAGAGAGTTCCAGAAAAACATCTACTTCTGCTTTATTGACTATGCCAAAGCCTTTGACTGTGCAGATCACAATAAACTGTGGGAAATTCTGAAAGAGATGGGAATACCAGACCACCTAACCTTCCTCCTAAGAAATCTGTATGCAGGTCAAGAAGCAACAGTTAGAACTGGACATGGAACTGGACATGGACTGGTTCAAATTGGGAAAGGAGTACATCAAGGCTGTCTATTGTTATCCTGCTTATTTAACTTCTATGCAGAGTACATTATGTGAAATGCTGGGCTGGATGAAGCACAAACTGGAATCAAGATTGCCGGGAGAAATATCAATAACATCAGATATGCAGATGACACCACCCTTATGGCAGAAAGTGAAGAAGAACTAAAGAGCTTCTTGATGAAAGTGAAAGAGGAGAGTGAAAAAGTTGGCTTAAACTCCAATATTCAGAAAACTAAGATCATGTCATCCAGTCTCATCACTTCATGGCAAAGAGATGGGAAATAGTGGAAACAGTGACAGACTTTATTTTCTTGGGCTCCAAATCACTGTAGATGATGACTGCAGCCATGAAATTAAAAGACACCTGCTCCTTGGAAGAAAAGCTATGACCAACCTAGACAGCATACTAAAAAGCAGAGACCATACTTTGCCAACAAAGGTCCTTCTAATCAAAGCTATTGTTTTTCCAGTAGTCATGTATGGATGTGATAGTTGGACTATAAAAAAGCTGAGCGCCAAAGAACTGATGCTTTTGAACTTTGGTGTTAGAGTAGACTCTTGAGAGTCTGTTGGACTCCAAGGAGATCAAGCCAGTCAGTCCTAAAGGAAATCAGTCCTGAATATTCACTGGAAGGACTGATGCTGAAACTGAAGCTCCAATACTCTGGCCATCTGTTGGGAAGAACTGATTCATTGGAAAAGACCCTGATGCTGGGAAACACTGAAGGCGGGAGAAGGGGATGACAGAGGATGAGATGGTTGGATGGCATCACCAACTCAGTGGACATGAGTTTGAGTAAGTTCCTGGAGTTGGTGATGGACAGGAAAGCCTGGCATGCTGCTGCCCATGAGGTCACAAAGAGTCAGACACGACTAAGTGACCGAGCTGAACTGAACATCCATACAGTAAAATATAATTTATAGCTCTATTTCAGCTTGCAATAGGGTTAAGTCTCAATAAACCATTTTAAGTTGAAAATATCAGTAAATGGAAAATGCATTGAATATACTTACCCTACTGTGAGTCAGAGCTTCGCCTTGCTTACCTTAAAGGTATTATACTGAAAGTGAAAAACATAATGGTTGTATGGGTACAGAATGGTTGTAAGTGTATCAATTGTTTATCCTGCTGTTCCTGGGTCTGACTGAGAGCTCAGCTCACTGTTTCTACCAAGAACCATCAGAGGATGTAATACAGCATGCTGCTAGCAAAGGGAAAGATCAAAATTCAAAATTCAAAGTATGGTTTGTAGTGAATGCATACATAGCTTTCTCTACACCAGAAAGTCAAAAATCCTAAGTTGATTCGTCATAAGTTAGAGGCAGTCTGTTGTGATTAAAAGAAACAGAGTATTGATACACCCAATAGCGCAGATGGATCTCAATGTTGAGTGAAAACAAAGTCAGTCTCAGAAGACCACATGGTAGATGATTACACTTAACATATTTTTATGATTGTATACATAATGTACGAGTTTACTTATATAGAGTTCTCATAAAGACAAAATAGAGAGATGAAGAGATCAGCATCTGCTAGGGGTCATCACCAGCTGCAGGGATGGGGAGGGTGTTAAAATGGTTATCCTTAGAGAGATGGAACAATTCTATATTATGATTTTAGTGATGGTACAAAAACCTACACCTGTGACAAAATTTCATAGAGCTATGCATAAAAAAGAGTGCATATAAAGCTTAGGTATCAGGTTATCATTTGTATTTTAGCAATATTTTAGAGCTCTAAAACCCAGAAAAAAATTTCGTTAAAAATTTTGGATAAGAGCCTTTCTCCAAAGCCAAAGTCTGTGAATTTTTAAATTAGACTTTGGATGGAGAAATGTAAGCATAGGCTAAATGAATGACTAGTAAGTAAGTAGATTACAAGAAGGATTTTTTTTATATTAGGTCTGTTCATGTTGCTGCAGATGGCATTATTTTGTTCCTTTCCATGGCTGAGTGCTTTCATTGTGGGTTTTTCCTGGTAGCTCTGTGGTAAAGAATCTGCTTGCCAAGCAGGAGACGTGGGTTCGATCCCTGGGTCAGATATAGCCCCTGGAGAAGGAAATGGCACCCCACTCCAGTATTTTCGCTTGAGAAATTCCATGAACAAAGGAGCCTAATGGACTAGAGTCCATGGGGTCACAGAGTCGGACAGGACTTGGCAACTAAAGAGCAACAATAATTTCATTGTACACGTGTACCACATGTTTATCCATTCCTCTGTCCATGGACATTTCATTTTGTTGTAACAAAACACTGTAAATCAACTATACTCCAATAAAAATTTAAAAAACAAACCCTACTTTAGATGGGATGGCAAAATTATTCTGTTGAATAATCATCAGTGAATGTCAACTTGTTTGTTCTTCAATACCCCTCAGCTCAAATCTTTACTAATAACTGCTTTAGCAAAGTCCTCTTTCAGGCTCGAACTGAAGCAGGGTCTCCTGCATTGCAGGCAGATTCTTTACCAACTAAGTTATCAGGGAAGCCCTTTTTTCAGACTGTGTAACTTAATTACCAGTGAAAGAAAAATAGACAAAGTAAAGATTTGTGGTGAATCACACTTTTTTTCCCCATCTGTGCACAGACGAAGTTACCTTGAACATGACAAACCCCACTTCCTGTTTGAAGGAGTCACACAGGAACCAGGTACTATGTATATGTCTGCCAGGCACACAGAGACACTGAACTCTCAGCTTGAGGCAGACTGAGCACATTTGTGCAGGGGAATCCATGCCTCATGCCTCTCTCCAGTCTGCTCTGGGTGTTCCTGGCCTTCACCTTCTCTGGTAGGGATGCTTCTAAACCTGGGTGCAAGTGTTCAGGGTGAAAGGACTGCACACAGGTGTATGGAGCTTCACAGGGACTTGAGGAGGAAAGGAGGACCAGGGAAAAGCAAGCGTCTTAGGATTTCAGTTTGATTTTTATTTTGGAGATCTAAATGAGTCTAATTCACTATTTCATTCACTGATTCATCTGTGTTTTCTGATTTTTTTCTACAGGATCTGGTGTGGCCCAGAAAGTTACTCAAGACCAGCCAGACATATCCAGTCAAGTTGGGGAGTCAGCCACCATGAACTGTCAGTATGAGACAAGTTGGAGAAATTATAATATTTTTTGGTATAAGCAGCTTCCCAGTGGAGAGATGATTTACCTTATTGGCCAGAATTCTTATAGCCCAAATGCAAGGGATGGCCGCTACTACATAAATTTTCAGAGATCACGTAAAGCCATCAGCCTCATTATCTCAGCCTTAAAGCTGGAAGACTCTGCAAAGTACTTCTGTGCTCCCTAGGAACTCACAGTGGTTGAAGTGATAGGAAAAGCTGAACAAAAACTCCTGAGCTGGATAAGAGAGAAGACCCCCCTCCCCCACAACCCCAACCCCTCCCACCCACGCTGCAGGACTACCGCCAAAATACACACCTGCAGATCCCAGACAAGAAATGATAATCCTGTGTTTGTTTCATCTGTGGTCTGGATCAGAAGAGTTAATACTGAAAGAAAGCTCCTTCCATGTCATTGGGAAGCAGGTGTCCAGGGTAACTGTCTACTGCTATATTCTCATCTTGAATTTTTGACTTTTAAGTCAACCATCCAGAGCATGTGTAAAGTCTAAATTTGAAAACTTTCCCCATAAGAATATAAAATGGCAGTTTCACCTAAAGATCCTCACATCACAAATCTGGGTCTAGAAGCTGAAATCATCATGAAAATCATTTCCTTAGTCCTTTCCTCTGATTTTGTGTTGGGGCACAATCAGAGAAGAGGAACCACCGGTGAGGTAGAGTGAGAGATAAGTTATAAGGATTAGAACACAGGAAATAGCTAGAGCTGGTGGAAGAGTCCATAAAAACTGTTGTATTTGTATTTGGTGTTGAGTTTAATTCACTCTAAGTCAACTAGAGTAACATTTGTGAAGGAAAGTTGGACGAGGACAACTTTGGAGAAACTGTGACATGTATGGAAGTGTATGAGGACAATGGAACCCACAAGACACACTAAAACTTGTCTGTCTCTTACCTCCTTCAGTCTCACGGAGGTGGGTGAACTTCAGGAGAAGTGGATGTCATTTGCCATCATGCTACATGCATACTTGGTCTAATACAAAGAGAACGTGAGTAAGAGATCTGATGGGAGGTAAAGGAGTTATGAGTCAATAACAAGTTGAACTATCAGATCAGCAGCAACAGTATGTATTGCCATAGTTCCTGGAGCTCTGCACCAACCCGCGGAACATAAAAATATGGCTGCTTCATCACAAGTACCTTCCAAAACTCACACAAATCACTTTCATGGCCAAGCCTACTCCAGAACAAAAAGGGAAGCAAATTCAAGGAAATAGATTTCCAGATAGTTAAGCTGAAACAGTACAAAGCTACCATAATGCCTTAACTAGTTAACTTCCCTCCTTGTTAACTAGGTATTCATCGGTACATCCTTGAACAACACAACTTTCTAATAAGGACAGCAGGAAAATTATGCTTCCTGTTAATATGATACAACTATTTCTTCAATCAACCAAAGCAACCTCTCTCCCTCAAAGAGAATACCAAGTTCATTTATCTATTTAGGGGTGATGCTCTTTCCACTGATAGCTGAATCAGAGGATCCATTAAATTCTTTAACTTGACTACTGAGATACAAGGAGTTAAAAATTAACTTGTAGTAGCACATTTTATGCTACTACAGGCAGGAAAACTGGAGATGGAAGTTAAAAATGGTTAATGTATACATAAATATATTCATATAAAATGAAAGTAATTTCATAACTATTACATTTTTTGTTACTGCAAATGGCCACATGGTTGTAACTGGTATTTATAATTACCTCATGTATTACCTATTCTATAATCTCTTTGCTCATAGCAAGAATCTCCACTCACTGTTGTACTTAACTTCATATAAAACAAGCTCCTTATTCAGGAACAACACTATATGGAAAGTAATAAAGATGAATAAGGAATTCTGCAAGTCCACTTCTGTGGTTTTGGCAGAAGTTTGCAAAGCATTGAAGACAAATCCAAGCATCTATTTTAGTGGGAAAAACTCTTACTAATACTCAGGGGAAATTAACATTCTGTATTCTGGGAAACATCGTTAATAATGATACCTGACTTATCACAGGCAATAACAGTCATAAAAGGTAAGCATTTCTAGAGAAAACAAACACATAAAAGTTTCAAGGGAGCTTCTTATGAGCATGCAAGTATATTTTAAAATCATTTTTGTTTGTTAAAAATCACTGCAAACAGAGGGAAAAGTCAAGGCCCGATTGGAAGGCTATGTATGCAATACACAGTCCTGAAAAAGGACTCAAATTCAGGATATATGAAAAATGCATAAATCAATAAGAAGAGAAAATAGCTAATAAGAATAGCAAAATCTTAGAGATCCAAATC
>NW_024071572.1:0-7109 GCF_014754425.2 Oryx dammah
TACAAAAAAGATCTTCACGACCCAGATAATCATGATGATGTGATCATTAATCTAGAGCCAGACATCTTGGAATGTGAAGTCAAATGGGCCTTAGAAAGCATCATTATGAACAAAGCTAGTGGAGGTGACGGAATTCCAGTGGAGCTGTTTCAAGTCCTGAGGGATGATGCTGTGAAAGTGCTGCACTCAGTATCGCAGCAAATTTGGAAAACTCAGCAGTGGCCACAGGACTGGAAAAGGTCAGTTTTCATTCCAATCCCAAAGAAAGGCAATGCCAAAGAATGCTCAAACTACCACACAATTGCACTCATCTCACATGCTAGTAAAGTAATGCTCAGAATTCTCCAAGCCAGGCTTCAACAATATGTGAACCGTGAATTTCCTGATGTTCAAGCTGGTTTTAGAAAAGGCAGAGGAACCCGAGATCAAATTGCCAACATCCGCTGGATCATGGAAAAAGTAAGAGAGTTCCAGAAAAACATCTATTTCTGCTTTATTGACTATGCCAAAGCCTTTGACTGTGTGGATCACAATAAACTGTGGAAAATTCTGAAAGAGATGGGAATACCAGACCACCTGCCTGCCTCTTGAGAAATCTGTATGCAGGCCAGGAAGCAACAGTTAGAACTGGACATGGAACAACACACTAGTTCCAGATAGGAAAAGGAGTACGTCAAGACTGTATATTGTCACCCTGCTTATTTAACTTATGCAGAGTACATCATGAGAAATGCTGGGCTGGATGAAGCACAAGCTGGAATCAAGATTGCCGGGAGAAATATCAGTAACCTCAGATATGCAGATGACACCACCTTTATGGCAGAAAGTGAAGAGGAACTAAAAAGCCTCTTGATGAAAGTGAAAGAGGAAAGTGAAAAAGTTGGCTTAAAGCTCAACATTCAGAAAACGAAGATCATGGCATCGGGTCCCATCACTTCATGGGAAATAGATGGGGAAACCTGGAAACAGTGTCAGACTTTATTTTTTTGGGCTCCAAAATCACTGCAGATGGTGACTGCAGCCATGAAATTAAAAGACACTTACTCCTTGGAAGAAAAGTTATGACCAACCTAGATAGCATATTCAAAAGCAGAGACATTACTTTTCTGACTAAGGTCTGTCTAGTTAAGGCTATGGTTTTTCCTGTGGTCATGTATGGATGTGAGAGTTGGACTGTGAAGAAGGCTGAGTGCCAAAGAATTGATGCTTTTGAACTGTGGTGTTGGAGAAGACTCTTGAGAGTCCCTTGGACTGCAAGGAGATCCAACCAGTCCATTCTGAAGGAGATCAACCCTGGAATTTCTTTGGAAGGAATGATGCTGAAGCTGAAACTCCAGTACTTTGTCCACGTCATGCGAAGAGTTGACTCATTGGAAAAGACTTTGATTCTGGGAGGGATTGGGGGCAGGAGGAGAAGGGGACGACAGAGGATGAGATGGCTGGATGGCATCACGGACTCGATGGACGTGAGTCTGAGTGAACTCCGGGAGATGGTGATGGACAGGGAGGCCTGGCGTGCTGTGATTCATGGGGTCACAAAGAGTTGGACACGACTGAGTGACTGAACTGAACTGAACTGAACTGAATATCAAAGTATATTTAGCAGTGAATGCTGTTTTCTGGTAATCTCTCATCTCCTATGAAAAAAGCAATTTGTCCTCTCAAATAATAAACTGGAGGGGTTCATGTCCTGCTACGTGCCATTTTCTCACATTCTTCTTAGGTCTGAGTATTGAATAAAATCTACAGTATTTCTGCAAAAATACTATTCAAGTGCATCTCTGAGAGTGTCCATGTCTCTAATAGGAATGATGTGGTCCTTAGCTAAGGGCAGGAGCTAAGGGGGTGATTGTATGTTTCAATGCCTGGTAAAGAAATGTGAAAAAAACCACACCTACTTAGGAGCTTTGCTCAGGAAGTGAGGAGAAACTATGGACCAAGTTTTAATGAGAAATGTATTCTGCCTCGGAGAGAAATGTTTGGGTAAAAACCTGTTCATGGGTAAGGATGGTCTGGCTCACTTTCTTAAGAAATAGTACATTTATTCTTTGTGGAAGGAAAAGAAAAGATCTTTAGAAAGGGGAATTTTAGAATGGAGGTTTTAAAAAATTTCTTTAAACTTTTATTTCATACTTGGAATATTTGTCATACCTTTATTTTTGTAAAATTTATTGAAGTATAGATGATTTACAGTGTTGTGTTAATTCCTGCTGTACAGCAAACTGATTCAGTTATATATATATATCATACATATATTATTTTTCATATTCTTTTCCTTTATAATTAATTTATTACAGGATACTGAGTGTGGTTATACAGTGAAAGAAACTGAAAGTGAAGTCGCTCAGTCATTTTCGACACTTTGCGACCCCATGGACTGTAGCCTATCAGGCTTCTCGGTCCATGGGATTTTCCAGGCAAGAGTACTGGAGTGGGTTGTCATTTCCTTGACTTCGTTATTTATCTATTTTCTATGTAATAAGTTTGCATCTGCTAGTCCCAAGCTCCCAAGCCATTTCTCCCTCCCTGCCTCCCCCTTGGCAACCAGAAGTCTGTTCTCTATGTCTGTGAATCTGTTTCTGTTTCATGGATAAGTTCATTTATGTCATATTTTAGATTCCACATATAAGTGATATCATATGGCATTTGTCTTTCTCTTTCTGACTTACTTCACTTACTATGATAATTTCTAAGTTTGCCCATGTTGCTGCAAATGGCATTATTTCATTCTTTCTTATGGCTTAGTAATATCTGTGTGTGTGTGTGTGTGTGTGTGTGTGTGTACATACACACCATGTCTATTCATTCATCTGTTTTGGACATTTAGGTTGCTTCCATGTCTTGGCTGTTGTAAACTGTGCTTCTGTGAACATAGGGATGCATATATCTTTTCAAATTACAGTTTTGTCTAGATATATGCCTAGGAATGGAATTGATAGATCATATGGCAACACTTTTCATACTGTTCATGGGGTTCTCAAGGCAAGAATCCTGAAGTGGTTTGCCATTCCCTTCTCCAGTGGACCACGTTCTGTCAGACCTCTCCACCATGACCCGCCCATCTTGGGTTGCCCCTCAGGCATGGCTTGGTTTCATTGAGTTAGACAAGGCTGTGATCCTAGTGTGATTAGATTGACTAGTTTTCTGTGAGTATGATTTCAGTGTGTCTGCCCTCTGATGCCCTCTTGCAACACCTACCATCTTACTTGGGTTTCTCTTACCTTGGGCATGGGGTATCTCTTCACAGCTGCTCCAGCAAAGCACAGCTGCTGCTCCTTACCTTGGACGAGGGGTATCTTGCCTTGAGAACCCCATGAACAGTATGAAAAGGCAAAATGATAGGATACCAAAAGAGGAACTCTCCAGGTCATTAGGTGCCCAATATGCTACTGGAGATCAGTGGAGAAATAACTCCAGAAAGAATGAAGGGATGGAGCCAAAACAAAAACAATACCCAGTTGTGCATGTGACTGGTGGTAGAAGCAAGATCCGATGCTGTAAAGAGCAATATAGCATAGGAACTTGGAAAGTCAGGTCCATGAATCAAGGCAAATTGAAAGTGGTCAAACAAGAGATGGCAAGGGTGAAGGTTATCCTAGGAATCAGCGAACTAAAATGGACTGGAATGGGTGAATTTAACTCAGATGACCATTATATCTACTACTGTGGGCAGGAATCCCTCAGAAGAAATGGAGTAGCCATCATGGTCAACAAAAGAGTCCGAAATGCAGTACTTGGATGCATTCTCAAAAACGACAGAATGATCTCTCTTCGTCTCCAAGGGAAACCATTCAATATCACAGTAATCCAAGTCTATGCCCCAACCAGTAATGCTGAAGAAGCTGAAGTTGAATGGTTTTATGAAGACCTACAAGACCTTTTAGAACTAACA
Source organism: Oryx dammah (assembly GCF_014754425.2). Lineage (NCBI taxonomy): Eukaryota > Metazoa > Chordata > Mammalia > Artiodactyla > Bovidae > Oryx > Oryx dammah. The sequence goes on from NW_024071572.1 coordinate 3,893, forward strand.
CCCCAAAAAGATGTCCTTTTCATTATAGGGGACTGGAATGCAAAAGTAGGAAGTCAAGAAACACCTGGAGTAACAGGCAAATTTGGCCTTGGAATGCGGAATGAAGCAGGGCAAAGACTAATAGAGTTTTGCCAAGAAAAAGCACTGGTCATAGCAAACACCCTCTTCCAACAACACAACAGAAGACTCTACACATGGACATCACCAGATGGTCAACACCGAAATCAGATTGATTATATTCTCTGCAACAAAAGATGGAGAAGCTCTATACAATCAACAAAAACAAGACCAGAAGCTGACTGTGGCTCAGATCATGAACTCCTTATTACCAAATTCAGAGTGAAATTGAAGAAAGTAGGGAAAATCGCTAGACCATTCAGGTATGACCTAAATCAAATCCCTTATGATTATACAGTGGAAGTGAGAAATAGATTTAAGGGCCTAGATTTGATAGAGTGCCTGATGAACTATGGAATGAGGTTCGTGACATTGTACAGGAGACAGGGATCAAGACCATCCCCATGGAAAAGAAACGCAAAAAAGGAAAATGGCTGTCTGGGGAGGCCTTACAAATAGTTGTGAAAAGGAGAGAGGCAAAAAGCAAGGAGAAAAGGAAAGATATAAGCATCTGAATGCAGAGTTCCAAAGAATAGCAAGGAGAGATAAGAAAGCCTTCTTCAGCAATCAATGCAAAGAAATCGAGGAAAACAACAGAATGGGAAGGACTAGAGATCTCTTCAAGAAAATTAGAGATACCAAGGGAACATTTCATGCAAAGATGGGCTCGATAAAGGACAGAAATGATATGGACCTAACAGAAGCAGAAGATATTAAGAAGAGATGGCAAGAATACACAGAAGAACTGTACAAAAAAGATCTTCACGACCCAGATAATCATGATGATGTGATCATTAATCTAGAGCCAGACATCTTGGAATGTGAAGTCAAATGGGCCTTAGAAAGCATCATTATGAACAAAGCTAGTGGAGGTGACGGAATTCCAGTGGAGCTGTTTCAAGTCCTGAGGGATGATGCTGTGAAAGTGCTGCACTCAGTATCGCAGCAAATTTGGAAAACTCAGCAGTGGCCACAGGACTGGAAAAGGTCAGTTTTCATTCCAATCCCAAAGAAAGGCAATGCCAAAGAATGCTCAAACTACCACACAATTGCACTCATCTCACATGCTAGTAAAGTAATGCTCAGAATTCTCCAAGCCAGGCTTCAACAATATGTGAACCGTGAATTTCCTGATGTTCAAGCTGGTTTTAGAAAAGGCAGAGGAACCCGAGATCAAATTGCCAACATCCGCTGGATCATGGAAAAAGTAAGAGAGTTCCAGAAAAACATCTATTTCTGCTTTATTGACTATGCCAAAGCCTTTGACTGTGTGGATCACAATAAACTGTGGAAAATTCTGAAAGAGATGGGAATACCAGACCACCTGCCTGCCTCTTGAGAAATCTGTATGCAGGCCAGGAAGCAACAGTTAGAACTGGACATGGAACAACACACTAGTTCCAGATAGGAAAAGGAGTACGTCAAGACTGTATATTGTCACCCTGCTTATTTAACTTATGCAGAGTACATCATGAGAAATGCTGGGCTGGATGAAGCACAAGCTGGAATCAAGATTGCCGGGAGAAATATCAGTAACCTCAGATATGCAGATGACACCACCTTTATGGCAGAAAGTGAAGAGGAACTAAAAAGCCTCTTGATGAAAGTGAAAGAGGAAAGTGAAAAAGTTGGCTTAAAGCTCAACATTCAGAAAACGAAGATCATGGCATCGGGTCCCATCACTTCATGGGAAATAGATGGGGAAACCTGGAAACAGTGTCAGACTTTATTTTTTTGGGCTCCAAAATCACTGCAGATGGTGACTGCAGCCATGAAATTAAAAGACACTTACTCCTTGGAAGAAAAGTTATGACCAACCTAGATAGCATATTCAAAAGCAGAGACATTACTTTTCTGACTAAGGTCTGTCTAGTTAAGGCTATGGTTTTTCCTGTGGTCATGTATGGATGTGAGAGTTGGACTGTGAAGAAGGCTGAGTGCCAAAGAATTGATGCTTTTGAACTGTGGTGTTGGAGAAGACTCTTGAGAGTCCCTTGGACTGCAAGGAGATCCAACCAGTCCATTCTGAAGGAGATCAACCCTGGAATTTCTTTGGAAGGAATGATGCTGAAGCTGAAACTCCAGTACTTTGTCCACGTCATGCGAAGAGTTGACTCATTGGAAAAGACTTTGATTCTGGGAGGGATTGGGGGCAGGAGGAGAAGGGGACGACAGAGGATGAGATGGCTGGATGGCATCACGGACTCGATGGACGTGAGTCTGAGTGAACTCCGGGAGATGGTGATGGACAGGGAGGCCTGGCGTGCTGTGATTCATGGGGTCACAAAGAGTTGGACACGACTGAGTGACTGAACTGAACTGAACTGAACTGAATATCAAAGTATATTTAGCAGTGAATGCTGTTTTCTGGTAATCTCTCATCTCCTATGAAAAAAGCAATTTGTCCTCTCAAATAATAAACTGGAGGGGTTCATGTCCTGCTACGTGCCATTTTCTCACATTCTTCTTAGGTCTGAGTATTGAATAAAATCTACAGTATTTCTGCAAAAATACTATTCAAGTGCATCTCTGAGAGTGTCCATGTCTCTAATAGGAATGATGTGGTCCTTAGCTAAGGGCAGGAGCTAAGGGGGTGATTGTATGTTTCAATGCCTGGTAAAGAAATGTGAAAAAAACCACACCTACTTAGGAGCTTTGCTCAGGAAGTGAGGAGAAACTATGGACCAAGTTTTAATGAGAAATGTATTCTGCCTCGGAGAGAAATGTTTGGGTAAAAACCTGTTCATGGGTAAGGATGGTCTGGCTCACTTTCTTAAGAAATAGTACATTTATTCTTTGTGGAAGGAAAAGAAAAGATCTTTAGAAAGGGGAATTTTAGAATGGAGGTTTTAAAAAATTTCTTTAAACTTTTATTTCATACTTGGAATATTTGTCATACCTTTATTTTTGTAAAATTTATTGAAGTATAGATGATTTACAGTGTTGTGTTAATTCCTGCTGTACAGCAAACTGATTCAGTTATATATATATATCATACATATATTATTTTTCATATTCTTTTCCTTTATAATTAATTTATTACAGGATACTGAGTGTGGTTATACAGTGAAAGAAACTGAAAGTGAAGTCGCTCAGTCAT
>NW_024071573.1:0-7108 GCF_014754425.2 Oryx dammah
TTTACTTTACAGAAATAAATAAACTTATTTCTTGGTGGCAAAAATGTATTGATAGTAATGGTTCCTATTTTGATTAATAAAGAAGTGTTTCAGCCTAGTTATAAGGATTTAAAATTCAGTTTGAAGTTGCAGTTATTTTTTCGCTAACCTAATACCTCATAATTAGTGATGTTGAAAATCTTTCCAAAGAATAGCAAGGAGAGATAAGAAAGCCTTCCTCAGCAATCAATGCAAAGAAATAGAGGACAACAATAGAATGGGAAAGACTAGAGATCTCGTCAAGAAAATTAGAGATACCAAGGGAACATTTCATGCAAAGATGTGCTCAATAAAGGACAGAAATGGTAGGGACCTAACAGATGCAGAAGATATTAAGAAGAGGTGGCAAGAATACACAGAAGAACTGTACAAAAAAGATCTTCATGAGCCAGATAATCACGATAGTGTGATCACTCACCTTAGAGCCAGATCCTGGAATGTGAAGTCAAGTGGGCCTTAGGAATCATCACTATGAACAAAGCTAGTGGAGGTGATGGAATTCCAGTGGAGTTAGTTCAAATCCTGATAGATGATGCTGTGAAAGTGCTGCACTCAATATGCCAAAAATTTGGAAAACTCAGCAGTGGCCACAGGACTGGAAAAGGTCAGTTTTATTCCAATCTCAAAGAAAGGCAATGCAAAGAATGCTCAAACTACCGCACAATTGGACTCATCTCACACGCTAGTAAAGTAATGCTCAAAATTCTCCAAGCCAGGCCTCAGCAATATGTGAACCGTGAACTTCCAGATGTTCAAGCTGGTTTTAGTAAAGGCAGAGGAACCAGAGATCAAATTGCCAACAGCCGCTGGATCATGGAAAAAGGAAGAGAGTTCCAGAAAAACATCTGTTTCTGCTTTATTGACTATGCCAAAGCCTTTGACTGTGTGGATCACAATACACTGTGGAAAATTCTGAAAGAGATGGGAATACCAGACCACCTGACCTGCCTCTTGAGAAACCTATATGCAGGTCAGGAAGCAACAGTTAGAACTGGACATGGAACAACAGACTGGTTCCAAATAGGAAAAGGAGTACATCAAGGCTGTATATTGTCACCCTGCTTATTTAACTTCTATGCAGGGTACATCATGAGGAATGCTGGACTGGAAGAAACACAAGCTGGAATCAAGATTGCCAGGAGAAATATCAATAACCTCAGATATGCAGATGACCCCACCCTTATGGCAGAAAGTGAAGAGGAACTCAAAAGCCTCTTGATGAAAGTGAAGGAGGAGAGTGAAAAAGTTGGCTTAAAGCTCAACATTCAGAAAACTAAGATCATGACATCCAGTCCCATCATTTCATGGGAAATAGATGGGGAAACAGTGGAAACAGTGTCAGAGTTTATTTTTTTGGGCTCCAAAATCACTGCAGATGATAACTGCAGCCATGAAATTAAAAGACGCTTACTCCTTGGAAGAAAAATTATGACCAACCTAGATAGCATATTCAAAAGCAGAGACATTACTTTGCTGACTAAGGTCCCTCTAGTCAAGGCTCTGGTTTTTCCTGTGGTCATGTATGGATGTGAGAGTTGGACTGTGAAGAAAGCTGAGCGCTGAAGAATTGATGCTTTTGAACTGTGGCATTGGAGAAGACTCTTGAGAGTCCCTGGGACTGCAAGGAGATTCAACCAGTCAATTCTGAAGGAGATCAGCCCTGGAATTTCTTTGGAAGGAATGATGTAAAGCTGAAACTCCAGTACTTTGGTCACCTCATTGGAAGAGTTGACTCATTCGAAAAGATTCTGATGCTGGGAAAGATTGGGGGCAGGAGGAGAAGGGGACGACAGAGGATAAGGCTGGATGGCATCACTGACTCGATGGAAGTGAGTCTGAGTGAACTCTGGGAGTTGGTGATGGACAGGGAGGCCTGGAGTGCTGCGATTCATGGGGTCACAAAGAGTCGGACACGACTGAGTGACTGAACTGAACTGAACTGAACTGATCATCATCAATTCAGTGGTTGTGCTTTTTAAAGAATTCAAGACATCTGGGTCACAATGAACTGTCTTTCAGATTAAATATGGCATCTCGTCGGTTTGCAAACTGAGGTTCATGCTTCCACATGTAAGATAACAAAAGAGGCGGTTCCAGGGGTCTCTTCCCTCCCTCCCCTCCAGACATGGACTCCATGGAGCACAGACTAGAAACCCCAGGACCTGTGGGTCTCCAAGCCTCTTCCAATTTCACATTGCCCTTCTGGAATCAAACAAGATTATGCATGTGAAACTCTAATGTACAATCCAGCTAAAATACAGAGAAAGTAATTATTTTCAAGACAAGATTTCCTCCAGATAGACAAGATTTCTTCCAGATTCCAAATACAGATCTATCTGTGCCAAAGTGAACTTCCTTGTGGAAAGGGAGGCACCACAGAAATTTAAAGGAACTTTCTCACCGCTAAGACCATGCAGGTCTCCTGCATGGCTGAGACGGTATAGCGTCTGTCTGCTTGTAAGGCGGGAGACCCAGGTTTGATCCCTGTGTGGGGAAGATCTCTTCGAGAAGGAAATGGCAAACCACTCCAATGCTCTTGCCTGGAAAACTCCATGGATGGAGGAGCCTGGAAGGCTGTACTGTCCATGGGGTTGCAAAGGGTCGGACACGACTGAGCTACTTCACTTCACTTCTCACCACTAAACTTTTCCAAATGACAGAGACAGAGCTTGTTATGTTCTGGCACAAAGAGAAGGATCAATATTTGATCTACTGATGGATGGCAATATCGTACATTCCCGCCCAGTGGCCCTGGATCCCTGTGGCTCACAAGGCTGCCATAACCCGGTTGCCAGCAGGGGGAGGCAGAGGCCCAATGCCAGGCCAGGCTGAAAGGGCTGAGGCCTCTCAGTACCTCTACAGGCCTTGGTGGTGGTTGAGCCCCTGGGGGATGTTGGGCTGGACCCAGGGCCCGAGGTGGCCCTTCCCAGGTGGGAGGTGGGTCCTGGCTCCTCTGATAAGCAGAAGGTACTGGATGGGAGGTTAGGTATGGCAGGGACAGTGGCTCAAAACCAGGTGAGCTGGAAGGGAAAGGAGCTGGTGGCTAGGGCACTCGGGTGGAAAACAGGGGCTGGTGTGGGAGGGTACACAGGGAGCAAGGTTGACTGAGTCCCGTGCTGGGCCTGGGGCAGGGTGTGGAGATGGGACCTGGGTGAGGCTGAGGGCCATCATAGGAACATCTCTGCCTCCTGAGCTCCAGACAGTTCCAGCGTGGGACCAGCCTGCCCTCACAGGAGAGAGAGGCTCTGGAAACGGGAATCTGAGTGCCCAGGGCATGGCCCCTGACCTGCTAGATCCCTGGAGTTATTCTCCTTCCTCTGACCTGTTCTTTGCTAAATTGTTGAGGGGTTGGTGACAGTGTTTGGCTTAGAGAGGTAAGAAATTTCTAACACCCAGAGAGGACCATTTTGGGGAGAATTTGTCCTTTTTAACGAATTGCCCTTTAGATTCATCCCTGGTGGAAGGCTAAGCACCAAAGAGATTTTCTTGCTTTGGCTAAGCACCAGATCATTTTCTCAATGATTTCTCATTGAGGAATCAATGAGATTCTATACAGACAGCATGGGATTTAGGGAGGGGTGAGGCTTAGGGTGGCTTAGTGGTAAAGAACTCTCCTGCCAAGCAGGAGATGCAAGAGACGCGGATTCGATCCCTGGGTCGGGAAGATCCCCTGGAGAAGGAAATGGCAACCCACTCCAGTGTTTGTGCCTGGTAAACCCCATGGACAGAGGAGCCTGGTAGGCCACAGTCCATGGGGTCGCAAAGAGTGGGACACGACTTAGTGACTTAGCAGCAGCAGAGGGCTAGGGAGGAAGGAGGAAGTAAAACCCAGAACTGACAGCAGAGGGCGGCCTGGAGCAGCGTGGTTATGTATTGAGGTGGTTCCAGGAATAAATAGGAATTCAGTCACCATTGCTTTAGAGATCCCATTTATTATGGCCCTGTGATCCCACTTCCAATCCCTATGGGATTCTTGCTGCTGCCCCAGGACAGTGGTCAGTGCAGAGAAAGGTCAGTCTCAAGCTGCTGTTAGAGCTGCTTCATTGTTCTCTTTATCCAGGGCAGGAAGTGTGAAACCTGGGTGAAGATTCCTGGAGGTTTCCCATTCATTTTTCCATAGGAGAAAATACCATGGACCACTTTTTTACACACGAGGGGTCCACCGGAGTCACCCTGTAGGCAGAGAGATAAGGGCTGAGCAGGCCTCCTTGGGGTTCTGTCTTCCCTGCCGCCCGGGCTGGGTGGTCTCAGCCAGGAGCTTTGGGGAAGACCCAGGCCCAGGGAGGCCTGGTCATGTCCTGGTCCTGGGGCTCCAGCCTGACTCTGACTGTTCTTAGCAGCTGGACTCAAGTCTACCTTTCTGTCAAATTTTCTCCTGGAAACTCTGGTGATAAGAAAGCTGTGGGATGACTGATGCTTCCTGACCCACTCAAGAAAAAAAAAAAGGCAAAATGTTGGATTCAAGGAGCAGGCTACCAAAGCTCTCAGCTGAGGACAAAGATACGGCCTCTGCCCTACCCATACCTCCCGGGTCTGTGTGCTTAGATGGAGGAAAACTGACCTTGAAGCCGGTCTTCACTTTCTTTGGATCCCCGACACAAATCTGGGTGGCCCGGCTGTAACGATTGCGGTCGAGGGATTCGCACACCCGATCCTCCTGCACCGTCAGCTCTGCCTCCTGCAGGGTGGTGGCTGGAGTGCCTGGGGCCACCTGCCCCCAGCCGGCCAGACTGCACACCTGTCCTGGCTTCACCCGGGCCTTGGCCTTGGGCAGACTAAGGGGCTTCACAGCTGACGTCTGCTTGGCCTTTCTCTCCAGCTGATGGGAAGAGACAAGAGTCTGGCTCAGCCGGTGGTCCTCTGGCCTGGATGCCATGATGAGGCTGCATGGACCCCATCTCTCACCTCTCCCCCTGAGACTGGTCAGGTGGCCAGGATGGGAAGGAAGAAAGAGGCAGAAGATCCTGGGAGATCTATGATCTGATCCCAGGAGGGCAGGGCCAGTGGGGAGTTTTGCTTGCCTGCAGTAACATGATGTCGTTGGAGTAGTTCTCAGGATTATAGTCTGGGTGGCTGATGGCCCTCCTCACCCCGATGGCCTGCTGGGTCCTCTCCTGCTGTTTGATGTTGTGGGCCCCCAGGGTGACGTTGATTGAGCTGCACGGAGAGCAGAGCAAAGGTGTGGGGATCATGGGCTCACCAGAGATACAGCCCAGGAGCTGTGACAGGCAGCTGACACCAGGGCAGGGCAGCAGCTGAGGGGGAATTGAGGTGACAGACGGTACTGGGCTGAGTGACTCTGGGCCCTGTGCTTCTCGGGGACATGAGGGCAGGGCTCCCGGGAGCTTTCTCAGCAATATTGTGAAGTGACTCTGAGTTTGGGTTTTGGCTCTCACTGCACACTCTCATCCTTCTCTGATGCTTTATTTGGCTATTGTGGATCGACCCTTCTCAACCCTGCCTCTTGTTCTCACCTCCGACCCACTGACCTCAAAACTTTACTTGTCCTATTTCTCAGCATTTCATCACCCTAGTCCTGCTCATAAGATGGCTTGTCTGATGAGCTCTTGTGGTCCTGATTTCCAGGATCCTGGGGTGAGGGAGGAGTACCCCTGGGCTCAGCTCCTGTGGAGAGGACGGGTCCCTGTCCAGGCCTCAGGTAGGGTAGGCTGGCTACTGCCCCTCACCTTCCTCTGCAGTGAGCAGCCGTCAGAACAAAGTCCTTTTGTATGAGAACACCGCCACACTTCTTCCAACCCTTCTCATCCAGAGACTGAACCAAAGCCATGTAGGGGCGGGAGTGGGGCTTGGCCTCATGGCCCCCAATGATCTCCTCTGAAAGAAAAGGCTGAAAGATGGGGAGATGGGGGAGGCTATGGTTAGAAGGGAGATTTGGGAAGGTTGCAGTTAAGGTGGGTTGACAGTGCTCAACAGACACTAGGGGAGAGTCTGCCAGGTTCTCACTGCAGTGGGATAACCTTTTCTGAACCCAAAACCTCAGTATTATTCTCCATGTCCTGATTTACACACATATGGAGGGGCCTAAGACTGCCTTCCAGAGGGTGGAGCCCAGAAGATCATGGATGGGACCCCTGATGAGCCCTCATTCTCATGGAGTCTCCTGGACCCCTCTGAGCCTCTGCTAACATCCTGATTGGTGCCATTTTCTAAAAATACACCTATGGGTTTATGGAGTTGGGTTTTCTAAAATCCTCATGTCCTAGGGCATAATGCATTTCAGGATCTCAGTAAATATCTGTTGACTGGATGCGTGAATGGCCTCCGATTAGCTTTTGACTGAGGTTTGGTGGGGATAGCACTGGTGGGATTTAAGACCACAGGGATGGGGGAGGACACTGCCCAAAACAGTGGGTCAGAAAATGAATAGCTTGGGGCCTGGGGAAGAGTAATGACACCCAGGGAGCTTTGGGTGCTGCCATCTAGCCATTTCTGACCAGTCACACCCTGGGCTCCTCTCCTGGGCAGGAGTGAAGAGCGGGGAAATGACAAGTTTCTCTGGTTCTTAAGCTGGGTCCACTGATACCTCCCGCGCTGTGGATGGTTTGTCTGAGGTGTCCTTTCCTGGCTGGAGGGAGGAAGTTTCTTACTTGTGTTTTGTAGCTTCGCATCCTCCACCAAATGCACAGCCCGCTTTCCCGGTGCTGAGAGAGAGGCAAGAGCTACAAAAGCTTCTAGTGAGGCTTGCTTCCTACCATCTGTCCTTGCTGAATGTCTATGTAGCATAGAACTTGTAGTCTCAGTTGGGATGGAGGCTGGTTCAGAATTTGGAGCTGAGCAGAAGGGCCAAGACTGTGGGAAGTTTAGTGAGATGGGCTACCCTGTCGGGAATGGGGACGGTCACTCACGTGTCCCAGCCCGGGAGGCAGAAGAAAGGCCATCAGGAGCAGGGGTAGCTGCATCTTCCAGAAGATTTGCCCAGGTCAGAGCTGCTGGGGTTTCTTCCTTCCAGACACACAGCAGAGGCGAAGGAAGCAGGGGAGGCTCAGTGCCCCCACAGACCTCCCAGAGCTGTGCTCCACCCAGCCAGGTGTGAGCATGCCACGTGGGC
>NW_024071574.1:0-7107 GCF_014754425.2 Oryx dammah
GGAAAGTTATGACCAACCTAGACAGCATATTAAAAAGCAGAGACATTGCTTTGCCAACAAAGGTCCATCTAGTCAAGGCTATGGTTTTTCCAGTGGTCATGTATGGATGTGAGAGTTAGACTATAAAGAAAGCTGAGCGCCTAAGAATTGATGCTTTTGGACTCTGGTGTTGGAGAAGACTCTTGGGAGTCCTTTGAATTGCAAGGAGATCCAATCAGTCCATCCTAATGGAGATCAGTCCTGAGTGTTCACTGGAAGGACTGATGTTGAAGCTGAAACTCCAATACTTTGGTCACCTGATGTGAAGAGCTGACTCATTGGAAAAGACCCTGATGCTGGGAAAGATTGAAGGCAGGAGGAGAAGGGGATGACAGAGGATGAGATGGTTGGATGGCATCACCGACTCAGTGGAGATGAGTTTGAATAAACTCCAGGAATTGGTGATGGACAGGGAGGCCTGGCGTGCTGTGGTCCATGGGGTTGCAAAGAGTTGGACACGACTGAGTGACTGAACTGACAACAAACACAGCTCACTGTCCTTCTTCCTTAAGAGGAAGACACAATTGTCATGGGAGAAGTTTGGGAAAATTCTCAAGTGAGACTTATTATGCTCTGATAGGACCATGTAACACTTTTTTTTTCTTTTGGGGGAGTTGATAGGACTAATGTCATGATACCTTTTCCATCTGCCCAGTAAGGAAGGGATAACATTCTGTGGGGCTCAAGGATGCTTAAATCATGGAGGAGTCCCATAGAGGATGAAAGGAGGCCAGTCTAAATGTGGATATATTGGCATAAAATTTTAGAGGATAAATGCTATGTGAGGTTCCTGTCTCTTTGTGTTTAAGTTCCATGTCATTACTACCAAACAAAGACTTGATTCAGAGAAAGGAAGAAACTCAAAGCTTTGGAAGATGTGAAAAGAGGCCTCTACTTTACAAAGGAATCCCATGTATAGCAGACCCAATGGATCTGGTTGATCAAATTTGGTTACAAGGAGTAGACTACCCTTAAGGGATCCTATTTCATTTCTGAACAACTGTAATTGTTAGAAATGCCTTTATATTTAGTCAAATGCAACACCTTTGTGCTGTGATGTTTATCATTTCAGTACTAAAGTCAATTTCAGCTGCTTTATGTTCTTTTATCCCAAAGTTTTCCTGAGATATAATTGAAATATGACATTGTATTAGTTTAAGGTGTACAACACAGTGAATAGTATATGTATATAGTGAATAGTATATATATATATATCTCACACACATATATATAAATGATTAATAGTAGGTTTAGCTGATACTCATTTCCTCACATACTTGTAATTTTTTTCTTGTAATGAGAACTTTTAAAACCTACTCTATTAGCAACTTGAAACTATAGAACACAGTATTATTAACTAAATTCACCAAGCCGTACATTAATCCCCAGAACTTATTTATCTTATACCCCCAAATTTGTACCTTTTGACCACCTTCACTTATTTTGCCCACCCTCTACCCCGTACCTCTGGCAACCACCAATCTGTTCTTTGTGTTCTTTTTTTTAGATTACGCATATAATAAGTCTGTCGGACTTATTTCACTTATCATAATGCCCTCAAAGTCCATCTATATCACAAATGGCAGGGTTTCCTTCTTTTCTATGGCTGAATAATATTCCACTATATATTGGGTTGGCCAAAAAGTTCATTTGGATTTTGTAAGACAGTACAGAAGAACTCTAATGAACTTTTTGGGCAACCCAATGTATTTATGTGTGTGTATATATATCTCACATTTTCTTTATCTCTTGATGGACTATTACTTTTTTTTATATATAGTTATTATAAATGCTGCTAGGAACTTGGAGGTGCAGATAACTTTCTAAGATAGTGATTTTGTTTCCTTCAGATAAATACCTGACGTGGAATTTCTAGATTATATGGTAGTCCTATTTTTTAATTTTTTGAAGAACCTCCATACGATTTTATATAGTTGTTGCACCAATTTGTATTTCTACCTACAGTGCACAAGTGTTCCCTGTTTCCACATCCTCATTAACACTTGTTATTTCTTATCACTAATAAGAAATAAGTATATTTCTTATTACTTATTAGAATGATAGTAGCCATTCTAATAGCTGTAGGGTGATAGTGCTTTGTAGTTTGATTTGCGTTTTCCTGAATGATGTTGAGTACTTTTTCATGGACCTTTCATGATCATATGTATATTTTCCTCAGAAAAATACCTATTCAGTTTCTCTGCCCATTTTTCAGTCAGGTTATTTGTTTTGCTTGTTTTAGTTATTTTGCTGGTGAGTTGTGTGGCTTCTTTACCTATTTTACATATTAGCCAGATTTATGACTTACAAATATTTTCTTTCATTCTATTGATTGCCTCTTCATTTTGTTGATGGTTTCCTTTGCTATGCAGAAGCTTTTAGGTTTGATGTAATATCATTTACTTTTGCTTTTTTCTGCCTCAGCTGTCTTGTATTTCTTCAGAGGAGTACAAAGCGGACATTGGTAGGCTTAATTCCTCTAATGCCCCTTTGCATGCTCCAGAAAGAACTCGTTTCTTACTATAGGCTGTTGCCCTGAGCAACAGTGTTATAAAGAGTATTTTGGAGTTGATGTGAGTATGAGGATGGGGCAGGGGGATAAAGAGGTAACTGTGGGAAGCTCATTCAGTACAAAATCATCACCACTGTTGGAATAGCTACACAAAGCCCAGGCAGCCCACTTGGTAGCTTGAACACCTAAATCTTTCAAAGTGCCTACAGTTCAGTGATATTTTCTAAGAAGATCTCAGTAGAGGTGGCTTTTTTTTCAGTTAATTATCTATAGGAGAATATGGTAATTGCGTTTCTGAAAATCTTCTGTATTTCAGTGTTTACATCCTTGACATTGATTTTCCTTCGAAACTTCAAATGCTGATAAAGGAAATAGGCTTGAAAGAAATGCCAGTTGAATTCAGGCCTATTAAAGGCCTGGCTGTGAGAAGACTAATTCTTCAAATAATACTGCTTTATTAACGTACTATATCTGTTATCTGCCCTTTTTCAGAAGTCCCCAAAAGAGGCAGGAATCTTAAGGAAACATTTGTAGCTTACTTAAGAGAATAATAATAAACTAATAAAAGCCATCTTTCTGAGGAGAAAGCTTTCTGAGAAGCATTTTATTAAATGTCATGCTTGAATGGGATTCTGAATTTTGACCCTTGCTAGTTGGGGGAGGCAATTCCAATGGTTTTCTCTCATAAAATAATTAGCTTCAAATGTAATAGAGTTTTATAATTGGAAGGAAGCTTAAAGATAGTTTTGTTCAATCTTTTTCATTTTCCAGGTATGAAGACTAAAATAATTTTTTACTGGGTAATTGTTACATGCCTATTATATTCCAGGCACTGTGGCAGGAACTAGGGATATTGTGGACAACAAGACAAAGTTGACTAGTTAGACCAATTATAGAGAAGTCATGGATTAAGCTGCCTTGTTAAGGCAGCTCAGATGTAGACTAGCATTCAACCCATAGTTGCTTTGACCATCTGTCTTGCCTCCAACCCTCACCAGTTCATTCAACACCTGAGTTGCTTATTCCCATTTGCTCCTTTACCTGCTCACTTCTTTCATATTGTCTGAGAATGGTGGTTCTCACCACTTTTGGTCTTCTCTCCTCTCCCTCAAATGCACATGTGAGTGTACACATGTAATTTTCCATACCATCTCAGGGCATGTGCAGCTCTCTTGAACTCTACAGGCATCAGGAAAAGAAACTCTATCTTGGTGATACATACTGAAACAGTAGCCACACAAAGACAACTTTATTGACCATCTGCTTTCTACTGGGGAATTTTGTGGGGCCTGCAGTATTTTTACTATTGGTGAGAATTTTATCAATCACTCAATAAATCAGTCAAATCAAGGAGTAACTGACAAATCATATTCCATGCCCTATGGAAAGATAAAATTTTAGAATGTTTCCATGAGGAGTGTTTCCATGACGAAACTGAGCTTTAGAGATGTTAAGTAACAAGTTCCCACAGCCTCGAGGTAGAGACCAAGGTCTGAACCCAGAGTTTCAAACTCTACTTCTAGGTCTTTTCTCTCCTAAGAGTAGCTACTTTGAGTGTTATAAATACCTCTGGAGTGGAGACACATTTTTGGTTTGTTTGTCTTTAGTGTATAACAGACCACATGTGTTTTAGGAGCCTGGAAGCAAGGGAGATCAATAAGAGCTGGAGAACACTGAGGAAACTTCTCCCATAGACACTTCATCAAAGGATGGGTAAGATATGGTTAAGTGGAATAGAATCAAAATGCTTAATATTAATTTGACTCAGGTGTTTCTAGAAGGATGGGAATTAGTTTGAAGCATAAAGAGCTTAATATAGTATATATAATATAGTGATTTCTATGACTTCAAATCCAGCTTTAAATATAGATGTGTTTAGATGTTTCTAGAAGGATAGGAATTAGTTTGAAGCATAAAGAGCTTAATATAGTAAACATAATATAGTATAGTATAGTATACTATACATAATATAGTAATTTCTATGACTTCAAATCCAGCTTTAAATATAGATGTGTTCAGGTAATCAGTTGGAGAAGGCGATGGCACCCCACTCCAGTACTCTTGCCTAGAAAATCCCATGGTTGGAGGAGCCTGGTAGGCTGTAGTCCATGGGGTCGCGAAGAGTCAGACATGACTGAAGTGACTTAGCAGCAGCAGCAGGTAATCAGTGAATTTTTTTCTACTTATATCTGATATTTTAAGATGGGTAAAAAAGGTATCTTGTCAATTCACCACACATTTATTTATTTGTTTGTTACTTAGAAATAATAGAGAATAATGACCAGTAGCCCTTACTCTCAGAGAGCTTAGATTCTGATTGGGGAATTGTGATTTCATCTATACCTGAAGAATTTAAAATATAAAAATTCTTGAAGGTTTTCGGTCTTTTTAATACTTTTTTTCAGACTCTGGTTAGAAAGTAAAATAAGCCAAATTAAACCACTATTTTTACAATGGTTTCCAAATACATTTTCAGTTGAAATAGACAACTATCGCTCCAGAATTTTAATTAAGAGACTAATAACATGATATATGTCCTGTAAGGTACTAGACTATCTGTGGTGCTTATTTTACTTGAAGCAATTGAACTAGTCTATAACTTTGTATTCTTTCCTGGGAAATCGCATGGACAGAGGAGCCTGCCTGACTATAATCCATAGGATGGCAAAAGCTGGACCTGACTTAGTGACTAAACCACCACCTCCATAACTTACAATGATCACACTGAGAGAACTTTTAAGCTTTTCTTGCCTTGATCCAAAGTACTGTTGCATGAATATTGGAGTACCATGATAAGTGCTTTATAAGAAGGGTTTTTTGGGTCTACATAATGGTGGCATGCTGCACTGTTGTTGTTCCCATTTTACAGATGGGAAAATAAAGGAAACTGTTAGGACAGTCATATTAGGGGGGAAAAGGCTTGAGGAATTTTATGCTCCAGATACTCAAATACAAAGAGTGTGTAGTAATGACAGATAATTTCTTGTGACCATTTTATCTAAAAATCTTTCACTTGTTCTTAATTAAAAGAAAGAAGAATTGAAACTGCTGCAGTGCCTTTGGTTCACTCCTATATTTGAAACTACAGATCTAGAACTTCTCATCTGGAAGTTCTTGTATGTCCATATTCTTACATATTGTGGACTCTATCACAAGAAGCCATTCCACTGTATAGTAATATAATAATTCTTAAAATATAATTTTACATCTTAATTAGTTACAATATTATATATACTATGTGTAAATGCATTATATACATTATATGGAAACAATGTGTTGCATTCTGTCATCATATTTTACTAGATAATTTTGAACCTGTTTCCGTCATTTGAATTCAGCTTGCTTTCTTGGCAGCTCAGACACCCTAGTAAGTGAAGAGCCAAGTATACTCAACTTGACACACTAGTAGTGAAGAACCAGGATTCAAATCCAGGCCTGAATGACTCTAGAAGCATATGTCCTTCATTGTGCTTTGCTTCTACCCTGATTTAAGATTTACTTTTTACAACTCTAGTTTTGTCTAAGTTTGAATTATAAGTCTTACATGTATTTTGGAATCACTGTACATGTAAGAGCATAAAGAATACACCTTGGGAAGTTACAGGCCAGAATAAACTGGATGTACATAGTTCATCAACATTAGCTAGAGAATCATCACCTTGAATGTGGTCATGTGAAATTATTCATGGAAACTCAGCCAAACAAAACATAGCAGAAGCTATCCATTGTATATGCAGTAACATGCTAAATGAGATAATCTGTTTTGTTTTGGTGAAATACTCAAGAAAATTGAAGGCTCTGATTCTTACTTTCCAAAGTGAAGTTTGAATCTACTTGACCGGAACTGCTGTAAGAAGGTAAAAAAACCAGTTGAGGTCTTCAGTTTCCTGCCAAGATGGGATAAAAGGGATTAGTTTTACTCTCCCTCCTGGGAGGCTGGGAATAGTATCTATTCCCACCAACCTCCCTGGAAAATCTCATGTTATATGAGGCTTTAAATAGAGCCTTCAGAAGGCTCAGTGATGGGAAACCATTCAGTTTAGTTCAGTCGCTCAGTCATGTCTGACTCTTTGAGACCCCATGAATTGCAGCATGCCAGGCCTCCCTGTCCATCACCAACTCCTGGAGTTTACACAAACTCATGTCCATTGAGTCGCTGATGCCACCCAGCAATCTCATCCTCTGTTGTCCCCTTCTCCTTCTGCCCTCAACCTTTCCCAGCATCAGAGTCTTTTCCAATGAGTCAGCTCTTCTCATCAGGTGGCCAAAGTATTGGAGTTTCAGCTTCAGCATCAGTCCTTCCAGTGAATATTCAGGACCGATTTTCTTTAGGATGGACTGGTTGGATCTCCTTGCAGTCCAAGGGACTCTCAAGAGTCTTCTCCAACACCACAGTCCAAAAGCATCAATTCTTCGGTGCTTAGCTTTCTTTATAGTCCAACTCTCACATCCATACATGACCACTGGAAAAACCATAACCTTGACTACATGGATCTTTGTTGACAAAGTAATGTCTCTGCTTTTTAATATGCTGTCTAGGTTGGTCATAACTTTCC
>NW_024071575.1:0-7103 GCF_014754425.2 Oryx dammah
GGAGGCCACATTCTCCTGGGCCAGGGAGCTGGCCGTGGAGGGTTTCAAGTACATGAAGGCGGTTGTTCCATAGAAAATCCCCACTGCTGCAAAGTGGGAGCTGCAGGTGCTGAAGGCTTTGGACCGTCCCTCTGTGGTGCTGATGCGGAGGATACTGGACAGGATGAAGGTATAGGAAATTAGGACTGTTAAGCTAGTAACTATGATGTTGAATCCAGCCAAAAAGAAGACTGTCATCTCAATGTCATAAGTGCTAAAGCAGGAAAGTTTCATCAGGGGGAGAATGTCACAGAAGTAATGACTGATGAGGTGTTCACAATAGGGCAGTTTCCACATGAGGCCAGTCTCTATGGTTGAGCCAATGAGCCCCATGATATAGACCCCAGCCACCAGCAGGGAGCAGACTCCATGAGACATGATGATGTTGTAAAGCAAAGGTCTGCAGATGGCAACATAGCGGTCATAGGCCATCACTGTCAGCATGTAACACTCAGCAACAACAAACACAATGAAGAAGTAGAGCTGGGCCATGCACCCTGCGTAGGAGATGGTGTTCTTCTCTGACACAAAGTTCACTAGCATCTTAGGGGTAGTGACAGAGGAGTAGCAGAGATCCACAAAGGACAGGTTGCTGAGGAAATAGTACATGGGGGTGTGAAGCTGAGCATTCAGACAAATCAGTGTTATCATGCCCAGGTTCCCTACCATGGTGACTGCATAGATCCCAAGGAAGAGGAAGAAGAGGGGGAGCTGGAGCTCTGGTTGACTTGTTAAACCTCCAAGAATGAACTCTGTGACTGTAGAGTGATTTTCTGCAGCCATTCTCCTCTGGTTGAGGGACCTGTGTGATGTGAGAGAAGAAGTGCATGAAAGGCTGCTTCTTGCACTGCTTGGTGAAGCTAGTTTTGAGAATCTCAGCCAGCTGAGCGATCCTGGTGTCTTTCCTGATGAATATTCCCTCATTCTGCAGTTTGTTTTGGGAGGAAGACAAGACCCTGAGTATTTCAAAGATGAACCAAAAAGGGGGCAAGATCTGGAGCTGCTGTCACTTTCATGGTTCTCAAATAGCCTAGCACAGTGGGTCTGTATTCTTGCCTGGAGAATCCTCATGGAGCTTAAAGAACTTAATGCAAAATAGAACCAATGTCAATATTCTGTATCAACAACATTTGATGTAATATGATAAAAAGATTAAAGTCCAACACTTAGCATAGCATCTGGTGTTTAACAGGTCCTGCTCAGTATTTGTTGAATACTCTAGAACCAGATTTTTTTCTGCAACCCAAACTCTCAGATCCAGTATGAGATATTATTTGAAGGTCTGTGTTCTCACTTTCTTGCTGACTTTTAAAGTTTTTCCTTAGAGATGGAAAAAGATTCCTGAGGATGGAAAAATATTTTAAAGTATCGTACCCTGTGCCAATTCACTGGCCTGGTAAGGACTGTATCAATCTATTCTCATCAGCCCTGGTTGAAAATCTATTTGGATACATGTATGGGCCTGGGCTTGAGCACAATCCATCCACCCAAAGCATTTGTTGGTCCAGCAGGCAGATCTTACTTCCATCGGCCTCTTGAGTCCTAAAATGACAGTGTGAGGCTGCGGTCCCTGGTGGCCTGACTCCCTAGCTTTAACATAGCTCCTCCAACAGAGATGTCCAAGCCCTCCCTTGGAAGCTGGTTTCATTCACTGTCCATCTGCTCCTTCTGCCCTTTACTCTCCCTCTATCACTATTTTCACACTGAGTGAGTGAGTTAAGTCGTTCAGTCGTGTCCGACTCTTTGCAACCCCGTGGACTGTAGCCCACCAGTCTCCTCTGTCCATGGGATTCTCCAGGCAAGAATACTGGAGTTGGCTGCCATTTCCTTCTCCAGAGGATCTTCCCGACCCAGGGATCAAACCCAGATCTCTTGCATTGCAGGCAGACGCTTTAACCTCTGAGCCATAGTGTTATTTTCTACTTCTACTTTCCAGGCTTGGCTTCCTTAAGAGGAATCATCACTTAGATACTAAAACGTCATTTACAACCATATACAGAGTTAAGGTAAAAGGCTAGTTCTCCAGGCTTTTTACTCCCAAGCTCTCTCTAAGAATTCTGGGTACACACATCTTACCAAAGAATTGCGTGTCATCTTCAAAACCCCCTACAAATTTCTAAATGCAAACTGAAATTCAACTAGGCCCCTAACTGCACTAACACCTGGACTGTTACAAGGTCTTCCAGACTCCTCAAGCTCCACTTCCTTCCTCAACTCCAGTCTCTTCTCCATACCTACATACCTACATCACCTTCGTTGGTGAGAAAAGACAGGACAAGACTTGAAGCATTTCATATGCCTTCCTGTTGTTCTGAATTTAAAGTCTTCAAGATAATGTTCAAGATCCTCCAGGATCTGGTTTTCACCTTATTCAGCTCATATCTCCCATGGATCTCTCATACAAACCTGTTGATTCAATCAGGCCGAATTTCCATCCTAATTTCTATCCCCCACATGCCAAAATCACTGTATAGAGGAAAAAGAATTGACCTAACAATAAAAATATCTGAATTCCAGACATTTTGGGCATACACTAGCTATGTACCTTTGGACATGGCCTTTGCCTCTCTGGGTTCGGTTTCCCTATCTATAAACAGGATGATTGAACCAGATCATCTTAATAATCCTCCCAGTTTAAGAAAAATTACTCTATGATTCCTATAAGACCAACAAAATCCACTTCTTTTTCAAAAGTCTGTAGGTCCTCCATGGATTCTTTCCAAGCACTCCAGACTATACTATTCTCTCTGTTCTCTGAACTCCATGTCTGGAATTCAAAACAAATCAAACAGTGCAGTTCCTGGACCAGCATCATTGGCATCACTTGAAGACATTAGAGATGCAGATTCTCAGGCCTCACCCCAGGCCTACCAAATCAGGAACTCTGGGATGGGGCCCAGTGATCTGTGTATCGTGCTGTCTCCAGATGAGGCTGAAGAAGGTTCATGTTTGAGACTCTCAATCCTGTAGGTAATAAGCAGTAGAGTTAATATCAGAGATATATTTTGTTTCAGAAATGAAATTCTTCTATCACTTATGCAAGTCCTAAATACTGACTGAATGTGAACATCCAGTAACCAATCTCAGATTGATGAAGTGTCAGGGGGATATGGTAGTTACAACAATATTATTGAGTTTCAAGTCAATTTCTGTGTCTGAAAGATGAAGAAACGAGTGATACCAGTTTCTAAGCTGGTTGTAAAAATAATATAGGATAATGCGGTTAGAATTTTTTTTTCAAGATATCATTTCCTATACAAATATGAGTTGTCAGTAGATGTCTGGCAAGTTTTCCTAGTTTTTCACTGGCCTCAGGCCCTAAGGCAATGGTTCTCAGCATTGGCTGTCCATTATAATCACCTGCAACGTTTAAAAAGTGTTGATATCTATGTTCTACCCAGAGAGGTTCTAATTAATTCATCTCTGGTGAAGCCTGGACCCTGACATATAGGATATTCCAGAGTAAATGCTCACCAGCTACTTTTTATTATTGTTCTTATTTTCATTTTGATCATGATATCAAACCATCATCTCCCTAATGACAAAGTACATAAGTTATAGACATGCCCTAAGAAGCATGGATCATCATTGCTGGATATGATACCTATAGATATGCCTTCTCTGACAGGTATTCTTTAAGTTAAAGTCTTAAATTTGCACTATTTTAATTGGTTACTTACACAGTTACTAACTTTTGTATATTGCTCTTCAAAAGTCATTCTCATTAACTCCTCTGAAAAGTTTTGCGTACAAGGAGAAATGTGTTTAGAGTAGAATTTTCATTCGCATGTTTATGTGGAGAAAACTGAAGTGCCAGACACTAAGTGACTTTCCAGAGACTTTCTAATTATGAAGAACTTGAAACTGAAACTGGTTTCTTCTGATCATGGACTCTTCCCTTTGCCCAAGTGTGTAGCCTTACAAATCGAGGCACCTAGAGGTTTAAGCAATGTTGTGATTGAATGTGTTTTATCCTTGATGTCTTACATTGTGCATAGCATATACAAAGGGGAACGCTGTATTATTTTCCTCTTCTCTAGGAAACAGAAGCTCTAAAATTTAAATAAGTTACCAAAAGATGTAAAACAAGGAAGACAGGGAACTTGGTCTAATTAAACCTTAGGACTTCTGTCTACCAGTTTGTTATTTGTCCATTAAACTATGTTACCTTATTCTAGGTTATCTTTTTTTGTAGAGTTTATTATTATTTAGTGAAGTTAACTTACTGAATTTTTGGACAAAGATGATAGATTTCATGGGCAATTTCAGATGCATTAAAGAAAAATTATCAGGACTTCCCTGGTGGTCCAGTGGTTCAGAATCTGTCTGTCAGCACAGGCGACATGAGTTTGATCCCTGATCTGGGAAGATCTCACATGCCACAGATCAACTAAACCTGTGTGCCACAACTACTTAAGCATGAGTTCTGCAACCACTGAAGCTTGTGCCCTAGATCCCATGCTTTGCAACAAGATAAGCCGCTGTCAAGAGAAGCCCGTGCATAGCAACTAGGGAGTAGCCCTCACTTGCTGCAACTAGAGGAAGCCTTTGTGCGACTCCAAAGACCCTGTGCAGAAAAAAACCCTAATTAATTAATTTAAGAAATAAAAAAGAAAAATTACCAAGCCAATATGTGCATTGCAGAAAATCAGGAATACAAATAAGTAAAGATAAAATAACCTTCCAGTTCCTTGGAGACAAGAAATAGTCATCATGATTTTTTAGGTTTTTTCCAATGCTTCAGTGCATATATACATCACTGATTCAATGGACATGAATTTGAGCAAACTCTGGGAGCTGATGAGGGACAGGGAGTCTTGGCACGCTGAAGTCCATGGGATCACAAAGAGTTAGACACAGCTTGGAGATTGAACATCAAAAAAATATGTATCTAGGCTTCCCTAGTGGCTTGGATGTGAAAGTATCTGCTTGCAATGCAGGAGACCCAGGGTTTCATCCCTGGGTTGGGAAGATCCCCTGGAGATGGGCATGGCAACTGACTCCAACATTCTTGCCTGGAGAATCCCATGGACAGAGGAGCCTGGTGGACTACAGTCCACAGGGTCCCAAAGAGTCCAACATGACTGAGCATGTCATTTCACTTTCATGTACATATCTATATGTGTATAAGCATGCAAGTATTTTAAATAATTTTTGTAACCTTTTTTAATGTATCACTTTATAATTTTATAATGCATTGTCTTGTTCCTATAATAATAGTAACTTTAGCACTAACTATATTTCTTTTTCTAGGTGTAAAAATCCTTGATTATATTAATAGTATGAAGACAAGAAAATCTGAATTACACTATAAACTCTACATGTTAAATTACTGATGGTTAAATTGCTAACTTTATAATAATTGCTATCAGAGGTAACTAAAATTTTTTGAGTATTATTTCTGTTAATTGTGAAAAAGAAAAAAAATTCTTGCAGGGAGCAACAATAGATTAAAAATATCTTACAAATTCCCTTCAACTCAAATTCCACCTCTTAAAACTTAAGAAACATAGAAAATCCACCTAGAATACACCATTGCCAGAAATCACAGGGCCGTATAGACTGAACAGGACTTACTTAGTGAGGTGCAGATGGGAAAATCCTAGACAGCATTGACTTATTTATTGATTCCCACAATCATCTAATAATATAAAATAGGAGAACATGACCCCATATTTGATATCAGTCACTACAATTCCTACCTCCAGTTCTACCAGACCATCAGAGGCTCAGGATTGTTGCCCACGAGAACACAGCACACAAAGAAAAACCACCCGGAGATGAAGGTAAACACAGGGTTGGAAATAGACACAGACTGTGCATCAGACACAAGAGTGATGAAATAAATATTTTTCTCATAGAATTGTTTAAATTGTGATTAAATACCTCTACCGATGTACAGCTGTACACAGTCTCTTGGAAGCATTTGGAAATGCCTCGATTTTGACAGTTAGGAAATCAATATTAAGAGATGAGAGGACCAAATAAATTTACATCCAGCCCTAAATTTATTCAAAGGGGCCAGTGCCACCATGAAAAAGGGTGCATGAGATAGGGAGATGTGTGGGTGTATTTATATATATATGAGCAGAACTTCTGGGAGGCAATCACTTCAGAGGCTGGGGCCCTTCGCAAAGGACAATTAGAGTTTTGATTTACACCTGGGCTGTGAATCATGTTCTTGGGTCCCAAGTGTGTTAATTTTCCTTTTATTGGGGAAGTCAACTTGCTGTTTGAGAAACTACAGTCTAATGCCTCCTTTCAAGTAATTTACCATCAACGAGTCCATCACCATCCACATTATCCTCATTACAAGCAGCACCACCAGTCCCACAACCCCCGTGGTTATTATTGTCAATACCATCGTCAGTCACTGTCATTATGGTTGTTACTCATCATTAGTTATTCACGATTAAGCATAATCAACTATGATTAAAAGGCTTATTTGAAAGCATTAAAGAAATAGAGTTGACTATTTTAATAAAAGTGTGTAATTTCACTAAAGGAACGTTAATTCATAAGGAGGGTTAAATTTGTCACCTTGATGTTGGACCTCTAGATAGACTGTGTAGAATGGCAGGAGGTTGAGGGCATAAGAAGGTAGATTTATAAGAATTTTTCACTTGTATATTCTCATTCACAAGGAAAATATGCTGAGAAGAATGTGCCCTTTTCAAGACTGCATTCAGTAATATATTATCTGTGAAAATGCTGCTAGGGAAGATTTTTAAATTAAACTTTTTCTTTTGAGTTAATTGTAGATTCACATAGGGGTGCAAGAAATAATAGAGAGGTCCTGTGTACCCTTGAGCTGTTTCCCCCAATGGGAACAATTTGAAAAGTTATAATACAATATCACACCCAGGATGTCCTTGGAATTTGCCAAGCATGAATACTGATGTGGGTAGCCATTCCCTTCTCCAGGGGATCTTCCAGGCGCAGGGATCGAGCCTTCATCTTCCACATTGCAGGAAGATTCTTTTCCCTCTGAGCCACCGGGGAAGCCCCCACATGTCGATTGGTCTTCTTCAGATTTCCCCATTTTTATTTATACTCATTTGTGT
>NW_024071576.1:0-7102 GCF_014754425.2 Oryx dammah
CAGACTCTTGGAGGGCACAAACAAAACCTTATGCACACCAGGACCCAGGAGAAAGGAGCAGGGAGCCCACAAGAGACTGAACCAGACTTGTCTGTAAGTGTTGAGAAGGCTGTGGTGGAGGTGTAGGTCGGCTGTGGCCTGCTGCAAGGTTGGGGGCGCTGACTGCAGCAGTGTATGCATGGAGAAATAACTCTCCACACAGGGAGGGTCTGCCAACGCGCAGAGCATGGCCGAGAGGAGCTACCCCACGTCCAAGGTCAGGGGCGGCGTCTCCAGCGTGGAGTTCTCAAGATTTTCTTGTTCACCCTCCTTAGTGAGTATGACTGACTCTAATGATTTTGCATTCAGCTTTTGTTCTATCTGAGGTTATTGATATTTCTCCCAGCAATCTTGATTCCAGCTTGTGCTTCTTCCAGTGCAGTGTTTCTCGTGATGTACTCTGCATAGAAGTTAAATAAGCAGAATGCAATTGAGAATATGATTAAGAATATTGTATTTTTTAAATTTATTTATTTTTAATTGAAGGATAATTGCTTTATAGAATTTTGCTCTATTCTGTCAAACCTCAACATGAATCAGCCATAGGTATACATATATCCCCTCCCTTTTGAACCTCTCTCTTGTCTCACTCCCAATCCCACCCCTCTAGGTTGATACAGAGCCCCTGTTTGAGTCTCCTGCAGCCCAGGGAGACTGCAGCAGTGCATGCATGGAGAAATAACTCCAGAAAGAATGAAGGGATGGTGCCAAAGCAAAAACAATACCCAGCTGTGGATGTGACTGGTGATAGAAGCAAGGTCCGATGCTGTAAAGAGCAATATTGCATAGGAACCTGGAACGTCAGGTCCATGAATCAAGGCAAATTGGAAGTGGTCAAACAGGAAATGACAAGAGTGAATGTCGACATTCTAGGAATCAGAGAACTAAAATGGATTGGAATGGGTGAATTTAACTCAGATTACCATTATATCTACTACTGCAGGCAGGAATCCCTCAGAAGAAATGGAGTAGCCATCATGGTCAACAAAAGAGTCTGAAATGCAGTACTTGGATGCAATCTCAGAAACGACAGAATGATCTCTGTTTGTCTCCAAGGCAAATCATTCAATATCACGGTAATCCAAGTCTATGCCCAACCAGTAACGCTGAAGAAACTGAAGTTGAATGGTTCTATGAAGACCTACAAGACCTTTTAGAACTAACACCCCAAAAAGATGTCATTTTCATTATAGGGGACTGGAATGCAAAAGTAGGAAGTCAAGAAACACCTGGAGTAACAGGCATATTTGGCCTTGGAATGCAGAATGAAGCAGGACAAAGACTAATAGAGTTGTGCCAAGAAAATGCACTGGTCATAGCAAACACCCTCTTCCAACAACACAAGAGAAGACTCTGCACGTGGACATCACCAGATGGTCAACACCAAAATCAGATTGATTATATTCTTTGCAGCCAAAGATGGAGAAGCTCTATACAGTCAACAAAAATGAGACCAAGAGCTGACTGTGGCTCAGATCATGAACTCCTTATTACCAAATTCAGACATAAATTGAAGAAAGTAGGGAAAACCGCTAGACCATTCAGGTACGACATAAATCAAATCCCTTATGATTATACAGTGGAAGTGAGAAATAGATTTAAGGGCCTAGATCTGATAGATAGAGTGCCTGATGAACTATGGAATGTGGTTCGTGACATTGTACAGGAGACAGGGATCAAGACCAGCCCCATGGAAAAGAAATGCAAAAACGCAAAATGGCTGTCTGGGGAGGCCTTACAAATAGCTGTGAAAAGAAGAGAAGCGAAAAGCAAAGGAGACAACGGGCTAACTTGCTACAAATTGTTTAGATTAGTCATGAGACAGAATAGTCACAGTGCCTATCGCCTTGGAAAATTCAAACCTCAGACTCCATGCTATTAAGAGGGTTAAGTCTAGGTCAAAAATAAATTTTCTTGTTGAAGACACAAAAATTTATGAGGGGGATTGGCCATACTTCCTATAGATAGGTAATAGTTTGAGATATTAATTTATAGATTTTCTTTGTTCCTTGGTTTCTCATTTCCCCCTTCCACACTCAAGTAAGGAGCCAATTTGGTACAGTTTTACCTAGGGTGATATATTTAATGGAATAAATCAAATACATTTCTTGTACTTTCTCCAGATTTAGTTTCCCCCAACCTTAATATCTTTAAAGAAATTACAGAACTTAGAGAAAGAAGCAACAGAGAATGCATCTTGTCAGTGAGAAATGGAATATTCCTGCCATATCAATAAACAAAGATGTCACAGTCATCACTGATTTTTGGCCCTCCAAACGTGAACTTCTAAACCCTAAGAGCAACCAGGAAAGAAAACAATACCTGTGGTCGGACAGCCATGAAGCTCTCAAAGTCTCAACTTTCAGGTTGTGACTATTTTTAAAGTCAACAGGAGTTTATGCCATGCCTCAGAGAAGCAGAGCCTTTCCCCTAAGACTAGAAGATTCACTCTGGTGAATTCTGATGTGGAAAGAATTGAGATTTGAAGCTTCCAGAGCAGGAGGGACCAGGGTTCACTTTCTGGAAGTATGATGGGGAGGTGGCAAGACTCAAGAGTACTAGCTGCATTGTGTTTAGGCCTGTGAGACTCTGGCTGACCTCACTGTTGACTTAAAATAATGCACAACATAAGCATTGTGAGTTAAATTTTATTTGGGGCAAAATGAGACTGCAGCCCAGGAGAGAGCACCCCAGATAACTCCGAGAAACTGCTCCAAATAGACAAAATAGATTCATTCTGAGGCTACATAGTTTTAAAGAAGATCAATTTTGCTACCAATGAAGAATGAGAATTTTAATGCCAAACTTGAAACAATAACAAAATGTTACTTTTGGAATTTCTTACAGAAGAACCGGAGGAGTAAGATTTTTTTTTTTAATTGTGCATGTTTGTTTAAATAGTCAGGGACAAGTTTCAACTAGGAGATGAATATGAACTGTAACTATAAATTTTCAAAGGCAGAACTGAAACTCCACATAGGAAACATTTCAGAGGGCTTTGTAGATAAGGAGAGAAATACCAGTTCTTCCAAGGTTGCCAGGAAAAGAGAGATCTGAATTTCCTTCTGCCAAAGGAGGAGAAAGAACTCCCCTGGGTGGTTCTCTCATCTTCTGCACTGGTATCTGAGAGGCCAGTGATGGGTGAGCCACCTCCAAGACAACTATGACTCAATTGTGACAGGTTGAGAGAACTAATCCTTAGGTAAGTTCATAAGGAGTCCAGGGTCTTCAAGGAAGAAGGGATCAGGGGCTCTCAAGGAGATAGGTGTCTGGAGTTCTCAAGGAAATGAAAAGGATAAACTTTTTCCTACATTCCTTAGTTTTAGTCACATAAAATGTTTTTTCCTTTAAGCCCAGAGTTGATGATTACACAAAAAAACAACTCAGCTTAAAGTTTCTAATAAGGACTATATAACAACAATGTATCCTGCTTGAGGACATGTTTCTCCTTGAGAACCTTCTGACTAATGCTGTTATCTTAAAATGTATATTGTGGGAGTGGATCTGGTAAGACTTTTACAACCTTGAGACATTCTTTTGATTTACTGTAATAACCAATTGAAAAAGTATATAGCTCCCTTGCTAGGTGAGGGGGGCGCTCTCCATCCCCCCTCTGATGTCTGTGTCAGAAGCTTTCTCTGTCCCCTTTCACTTGAATAAAACTCTGCTACACCAAAACTCTTGAGTAATCAAGCCTGGTCCCTGGTCCTGAAGCTAAACCTTCTTCTTCAGAGATCACGAATCTGACATCGTTCACCATAAGCTAACAATGTGACGTAGGCTTTGTGAACCTGCCAGCCAGGAAGGTGGACCTGTGGGGCTTGAAGGTGCTGGTTGGCTGTCTGATGGGCAAGGGAGTCCAGCAGCTGAGGAGCCAACCATCAGACAGTCTGGGGACGGTGATCCTGGATGTCACCCAGACAGCACTGCTGCAGCCGCCCAGTGGGTAATGGAGTGTGTGGAGGACAGAGGTAGGACTTAGATATGTGTGTGTGACCTGCTAAGTCACCTCAATTGTGTCTGACTCTTTGTGACCCTATGGACTGTAGCCTGACAGGCTCCTCTGTCCATGGGATTCTCCAGGTCAGAATACTGGAGTGGGTTGCCATGATCTCTTCTAGGGGATCTTCCCGACCCAGGGATCAAACCTCTTTCTCCTACATCTCCTGCATTTGGAGGCAGGTTCTTTACCTCTAGCACCACTTAGGAAGCCCACGACTTAGATATACTTCTTTTAATCTAGATGTCCTCTTATTCCAAGCACTGGTCCCATGAGATGACACCAGCCCACTAAATAAGAGAGAGATACTATCAAGTTATAACATGTACTCAAATATTTAAATTGAGAGAGAAGAACAATCATATGCATCCAAGACAGTGGCTGATTCTACTTGGTCACTTCATGGCACGTGGCCAAAGTCATCCAAACACACTTCAAATAAATGCAAACTAATAACAAGTTATCTTTGTATAACACTTCACAATTTCACAAAATTCTTGTATATACACTACTCCATGTCCAGTTTAAAGATTTTTGGTTTCAAAAGGAAGACCCATAGCAGAGGTCATTGCTCATTGTTCCTGCACATGCTGGTGCAATGAGACGTGAGAGTTGAAATCTAGATCGTTGTTGTTGTTCAGTCACTCAGTTGTGTCCGAGTCAGCAACCCACAGCAGTACTCCAGGCTTCCCTGTCTTTCACTATCTCCCAGAGTTTACTCAAACTCAATGTCCATTGAGTCAGTGATGCCATCCAATCATCTCATCCTCTGTCTCTCCCTTCTTCTCCTGCCCTCAGTCCTTTCCAGCATCAGTCTTTTCCAACGAGTCAGCTCTTTGCTTCAGGTGGCCACAGTATTGGAGCTTGAGCTTCACCATCAGTCAGTCCAATGAACGTTCAGGATTGACTTCCTTTAAGATTGACTGGTTGGATCTCCTTGCAGCCCAAGGGACTCTCAAGAGTCTTCTCTAGCACCACAGCTCAAAAACATCAATTCTTCAGCCCTCAGCCTTCTTTATGGTCCAACTCTCACATCTATACATAACTACTGGGAAAACCATAGCTTTGAGTTTGTCAGCAAAGTGATGTCTCTGCTTTTTAATATGCTGTCTAGGTTTGTCATAGCTTTTCTTCCAAGGAGCAAATGTCTTTTAATTTCATGGCTGCAGTCACCATCCACAGTGATTTTGGAGCCCAAGAAAATAAAAACTGTCACTGTTTGCAATTTTCCCCCATATGTTTGGCATCAAGTGATGGGACAAGATGCCTTGATCTTAGTTTTTTTGAATGTTGAGTTTAAGCCAGTGTTTTCACTATCCTCTTTCACCCTCATCAGGTGGTCCTCAGTTCCTCTTTGCTTTCTGCCAGGAGAGTTGAATCATCTGCATATCTAGGTGGTAGATATTCCTCCCAGAAACTTTGATTCCAGCTTATGATTCATCTAGCCCAACATTTCATATGATGTACTCTGCATATCAGTTAAATAAACAGGATGACAATATACAGCCTTGATGTACTCCTTTCCCATTGTTCCATGTCCAGTTCTAACATTCGCTTCTTGACCTGCATACGTATTTCTCAGGTAAGATGGTCTGGTATTCCCATCTCTTTAAGAATTATCCACAGTTTGTTGTGGTGCACACAGTCAAAGGCTTTAGTGTAGTCAATGAAGCAGAAGTAGGTGTTTTCCTGGAATTCTCCTGCTTTTTCTATGATCCAATGGATGTTGGCAATTTGATCTCTGATACCTCTGCCTTTCCTAAATCAAGCTGGTATATATGGAATTTCTTAGTTCACATACTGTTGAAACCTAACTTGAAGGATTTTGAGCATTAACTTACTGCTGCTAAGGCGCTTCAGTCGTGTCCGACTCTGTGCGACCCCATAAACGGCAGCCCACCAGGCTCCCCCATCCCTGAAATTCTCCAGGCAAGAACACTGGAGTGGGTTGCCATCTCCTTCTCCAATGCATGATAGTGAAAAGTGAAAGTGAAGTCGCTCAGTCGTGTCTGACTCTTTGCAACCCCATGGACTGCAGCCTACCAGGCTCCTCCATCCATGGGATTTTCCAGGCAAGAGCACTGGAGTGGGTTGCCATTTCCTTCTCCCATTAACTTGCTAGCATGTGAAATACCTGTGATAAAATTCTCCACTCTGTGTGACCTTAGGTAAGTCATCTATTGTCTTTCCCAGTCACACGGGAATAATAATGCCTCCCCTCAAAAGTTTTGGCAAAGCTTACATGGTGTAATGTATATAAAAAACTTGGTAAAGGAGAGCTGGAACCTATAATGGCTACTACATTTCTTCTAGGGATTTCTGCCCACAGTAGTAGGTATGATGGGGGAGGTCCTCTTGGAGGAGGTTGCCATTAAGCTCACCATAGAGCCACCAGAACTTACACAGGACTGGGGAAACAGACTCTTGGAGGGCACAAACAGAACCTTGTGCACACCAGGACCCAGGAGAAAGGAGCAGTGACCCCATAAGAGACTGACCCAGATTTGCCCATGAGTGTCCAGGAGTTGCCGGTGGACGCGTGGGTCAGCAGTGGCCTGCTGCAGGGTTGGAGGCACTCGGTGTAACAGTAAATGCATGGGACTGCTGGGGTCCAGCTCCGGTGGATCCAGCGAATTAGAAGGAGAGATGGCGTCGGTGTCTGAGGAATTGATTGCTTAATTAAAGATATGGAGGGAGATTAGAAAGAAATAGTGTAGTATGAAAATAAGTAGAGAAAAAGAGGCTGAATAACTTGGATTACGTGGAAAACCAATAAAACTCCAAGACAAGGAGTTTGCACTATCTACATAGGTCACTGGTGCCTGCTTGAACAGCGGAGGGTGCCCCGCCTTGGGGTCCCTCTCACGTGGGTCTTAGAAGCCAGGGCAAGTAAGTAGACATGGTGAGCCTCCACGCTCCAGATGGGAATTCAGCCAGAAAAGAGGAGAACGAGAAAAGATCACACAGGGGAAAACAGTCTTTCCAGGAACTGGTCCCATTTCTTTATTTTCCAGGTCTACTTTTATACTTTTGGTTATACATAGAGAGAAATGCAAGAAACAG
>NW_024071577.1:0-7100 GCF_014754425.2 Oryx dammah
AAAGTTGCCTTAAAGCTCAACATTCAGAAAACGAAGATCATGGCATCCGGTCCCACCACCTCATGGGAAATAGATGGGGAAAAAGTAGAAACAGTGTCAGACTTTATTTTTTTGGGCTCCAGAATCACTGCAGATGGTGACCGCAGCCATGAAATTAAAAGACGCTTACTCCTTGGAAGAAAAGTTATGATCAACCTAGATAGCATATTCAAAAGCAGAGACATTACTTTGGCAACAAAGGTCCGTCTAGTCAAAGCTATGGTTTTTCCAGTAGTCATGTATGGATGTGAGAGTTGGACTGTGAAGAAAGCTGAGCGCCAAAGAATTAATGCTTTTGAACTGTGGTGTTGGAGAAGACTCTTGAGAGTCCCTTGGACTGCAAGGAGACCCAACCAGTCCCTTCTGAAGGAGATCAGTCCTGGGATTTCTTTGGAAGGAATAATGCTAAAGCTGAAACTCCAGTACTTTGGCCACCTCATGCAAAGAGTTGACTCATTGGAAAAGACTTTGATGCTGGGAGGGATTGGGGGCAGGAGGAGAAGGGGATGACAGAGGATGAGATGTCTGGATGGCATCACTGACTTGATGGATGTGAATCTGAGTGAACTCTGGGAGATGGTGATGGACAGGGAGGCCTGGTGTGCTGCGATTCATGGGGTCACAAAGAGTTGGACACGACTGAGCAACTGAACTGAACTGAATGATATTTTTAGCTCTGATGGTAAAGTGTCTGCCTAGCATGCATAAGACCTGGGTTCAATCTGTGGGTCATGAAGATCCTCTGGAGGAGGAAATGGCAACCCACTCTACTACTCTTGCCTGGAAAATCCCACGGATGGAGGAGTGTGGTAGGCCATAGTCCATGGGATCACAAAGAGTCGGACACAACTGAGTGACTTCACTTTCTTTTCATGATACTTTTGGGGCTTCCCTAGTGTCTCAGTTGGTAAAGAATCTGCCTACAATGTGGGACACCTGGGTTTGATACCTGGGTTGGGAAGATTCCCTGGAGAAGGGAATGACTAACCACTCCAGTATTCTGGCCTGGAGAATTCCATGCACTGTATAGTTCATGGGGTCACAAAGAGTTGGATACGACTGAGCAATTTTTGACACATGATGCTTTTAACTGTAATTACATTTCTTATAGTAAAACTGAAAGCAAACAGGAAGAAAGATTGTTTATGTCTTTATGTAATTTCTCTCTTGGACCTCACTTAAAATACGAATTTTAAGGAAAGTTTTAGGGAGGCTACAGTTATCTTCTCTAACAGAATAAGGTGATGTGTATGTGTGTGTGTAAATGCCAGCCTAGTTATTAACCACATATGATCTTGCAGGCAATAATCAGAAATATTTGGGATTTCTGAAGTGACTAGTTTCCTTACACAGTAGTAAAAAAAATAATAGATAAGATCCATTCTTTTGGAAAGACAACAGAAAATCATCATCTGGCAGGAAGGAGACAATTCTTAGGTTTTCAGGTGTGAATGGGACTCAGGGAATGACTTTGATTCTTGCGATGATCTGTGTTTCCCTTTATGCTTCTCTCTCTACCCAGGATTTGGGCTCTATTACTATGTAGTTGTGTACATGGAAAAAAGAGCCTGAACTCAGTTGATTTTTAAAATGTGGTGTTCATTTTTTAAAAAAAGAAAACTGAAAAAACACAGCAGACTTCCTTACACTCAGCTTCAGGCCCCTGGTCACATGGAATAGCTCTCTGTCACTTGTCGGCAGGGAGCCAAAACTTGCATGGAGGGGTAAGCAATAAAATAAAAATCACATTTCCAAGATTTCTTTTCCCTGCTACACTGGGTCATATTTGATTAATGGACTGCATTTCTTTTAAAGATATGATTGCACACATGTTACCTAACTGTGCCACTGTGCGCTTGGCAGAGAGAAAGCTTATTATGAATTCTGAGCCAAGGTGAGATATTAGCGCATCATTAATAGGCATAGGTGCAGATATCTGTCTGTTGCTTTATAATGCTATTCCATTTATATAGTGCTGGTGCTTGACGGACATAAGAGACTCCATCCTCAGCTAGAGAGATTCCTAAATAAAACTAGCAAGGTATTGCAGAAGTAATCAGACAGAGTGAAGGAGTTCAGGTTCTTGTGTCTCTCTCTGTATAAGTCCAGTTCTTGAGTTTCATTTCAAATGTCTCTCCATGTGGACTAGCTTAACATATTCCTTTCTTCTCTCACTGGCAGCAAATACACCTACTTTGACATTTTTCCCCCCTTAATTCTGTTTAATCTGAAATCATAGTTGAAATTGCTGCTGTTTGGGTTCTACCAGCTTGAAAGCAGCCTCAAGGAAATGAAACCTTATGAGGTATGGGGCCAAACTGCTTGTACATATTTCTTGGTATACACATGGGCCACCCTCAGTGGGGATGGCCTACAATGAGCCTCAGGAAGAAGTCGGACACATGGAGTCATATTTGACTATCTTGAAATTATTATCTCACTACTCCACTTCTCACCATCTTGAATAGGAAAAAGTCAACTCTTTCAGATGGCATGCAGAGCACAGCATTCAAAGCCCCTGCCCATCTCTGTAAGCACAATCCTGTACCTTCACTCTAGCCACATGAAGCCCCTTGCTGCTTTCCAAAGCACGCTATCGCTCTGTGCTGTTTCCCTCCTCTTTGCTATCACACATTATCTTCCCTCAGTCTGGAACCTACATCCTCTCCTTCTCTGCTTGATGACCTCTCTGCAGAGATGGGCTTTTCCATGAAGTCGTTCAAGAATTCCCGCATAGAGTTGCCCCTTTTCTCTTTCACGTTTCCATCGTATTTTACTATATAATTTCTTCATTCCATCATCACTTACATCATATGATGAATTTCTTGTCTGTCTCTGGTCCTGTAGGCTGTGGCTGCATGCAAGGAAAGGGCTGTGTTTATTGTCACAGTATCTCCAATGTCTACACAAAGCCTGGAAATGATCAACCCTGAATAAATATACATTGTGCATGTATCCTGTGAATCTGGAAGATATTTGAGACAGAATGAGAGAACCTGTGGGAAAAGAACACATCAGAAATATTGGACTGTGTACTTGAGATTAGGAGATAATCCATCTGATTAGAGCCTTTCCTAAATATCACCTGAATTTGAAACCCGTTGCTGTCAGTTCTACCTTCTCTTTAATGCAAGTGGGACTGGTTCTTCTGGAATGGTTGTAGCAATTTTATTGCTCAGAGAAGGGGTCTTTAGCTTGAGTTCCTGGGCAGGGGTTGCATGCCTAAAGGCTCACTAGCTACTTCGGGCTCTAAAAATATGTTGGTTTAGCCTATCCTATGTTTGAAAAATGAACTAGTTATACCCATTAAAAAATCTAGATATCTCTTGTGAAGGTCTGAATTTCTTCTCTTAGAGCTGAAGGACTACAGTTGTGCTACATTCTCACAAAAATTAAGTGAGCATGCACTGTCCATGTGGCATAGACCCATCACTGTCTTCTCACCTGGCTATTCCGCTAAGTTACATGCCACACACTCATTGAGTTTGTGTGGAGAGTTAGTCTATGTGAACTTACAGGCATTTTGTAAAGGAACATGCCTTTAGGTTTCATTATAAATCCAAAGAGGACTATGAACCTAAATAGGTTAAAGCTATGTAATTTGAATAAAAATATACATAAGAATGCTATTGAGCCAAGAGAAGAGTCCTAATACAAAATATAAAATATATGTCAAATTTTTTAATTGAATTGGATTCCTTCATTTGTCAGTGACTCAGCAGTTGGGTCGGAGATCAAGTGGATTTTGAGTGGTGGATAGAGTTGTTATCTTCCTATGGTTAATGTGGCTAAACACACACATACACACACACACCCTCCCACCCCCACCACACACACACACAGAAAACATATCCACTAAGAAGAAAGCATAGCAAATGTCAGAAATGCTACTCTGGTGATTTTAAATATTAAATATTTTCAGTGCATACCTTAATAAATGAGGATGATTAAGATTAGAACAATCCATAGAATAACCACAGAACTCAAATCCATTTAGATAATTATCCAAATTACAAATGAATCTGGACATTCCATTTTCTTGAACTTGCTTTCAGAGAATGACAATCTTTTGCTATTAACTGAATATAATTTCATTTCACTCTACTGTTATTTTTAGTATTAAGGATAGACTTTTAAATATGAGGCTGGGATTGTCTTTTTGTGCTTTATCACTGCTTTTTAGCTTAATAGAAATATCTCCCTTTAATCCCCATGTCTGAACATATTTAAGAAGGAGTGTTCAGTTCAGTTCAGTCACTCAGTTGTGTCTGACTCTTTGCAACCCCATGGACTGCAGCATACCAGACCTCCCTGTCCATCACCAACTCCCAGAGTTTACTCAAACTTATGTCCATTGAGTCGGTGATGCCATCCAGCCATCTAATCCTCTGTTTCCCCTTCTCCTCCTGCCTTCTATCTTTCCCTGCATCAGGGTCTTTTCAAATGAGTCAGTTCTTCACATCAGGTGGCCAAAGTATTGGAGTTTCAGCTTCAGCATCAGTCCTTCCAATGAATATTCAGGACTGATTTCCTTTAGGATGGACTCTTGATCCTCCTTGCACTCCAAGGCACTCTCAAGAGTCTTCTCCAACACCACAGTTCAAATCTTCAGAGCTCATCAATTCTTCAGAGCTCAGCTTTCTTTATAGTCTAACTCTCACATCCATAGATGACTACTAGGAAAACCAGAGCTTTGACTAGACGGACTGTTGGCAAAATAATGTCTCTGCTTTTTAATATGCGCTCTAGGTTGTAATATATTTCTAATTTGGAATATTTGATCTGCCTAATTTTGATTTCAGTTACATACTTCAGGAAAGACAAACTTCATTCTTTGTTTCTGAGAGTCCCACCTACTAGAGATTTTGGTAAATAAATGCCTGTGATTGAATTATAACTTAATTTTAGCTGAGGATTTAGAGCCCACTTTTTCTCCCTAACTACAGAAGATAAATCCTAAGAAACAGATATGAAAAGTAAATTCTATTTAAAGGAAAGGATAATTCAACACTTTCCTTGGTAACTTGTCTCATTATTACAAAATCTTTACTGCTATAACATTCTTCCTTATGTTAGGGAAGGAATCATTCATGCCAGAGATAAAGCTCATTTTCTTATCCATTTATAGATAATACATGTGATCCTGTCATTATGTCATTTGCATTAGTTGAAAAAAAGTAAGACTATAGCTAAATTTCTATAGCTTGAAATTTCTTAAGATAAAAAATTCCTGGGAGGACTGAACTCAAAGGCAAACTTCAGGATAAAATGGAAGATGTCAACTAGTTGCTTTTAGGTAGTATTTCACTTGATTTCAAACACTTAGAGCAAATCAAAAAATCAAAAGATATTTATTGCTGGCTTGAAGTTACATAAAATAACAGCATGACTTGGCTATGATATTGATTGAGTTTTCTTGGAGATATATAATTTAGTTTTATGGTGAATTTGGTAATGGAAGTTGTCAAGTGACAATAAAGCAGTCTATTAATTCCTATTACGTTTACTATGCTTATCTCAGAAGATAGGACCATTATTTTATGCTTCATAATATATATTACTTGAGGATTTATAGAGAAATTATTATTACATATTCAAAGAAGCTGCTCTTCCCAATTGTTATTAAGTTGAGGCATATCCTGCCACCAAAGTCCACTTTCACTGTAAAATTTTGAGTAAATTGGCAAGTGATATGCAGTGGCCAGACACAGGCTCTGCTGCCCCATGGTGGTACCCCCCAGAGGCCATGGAATGGACCCTCTGAATATTCTATGGCAGTATCTGCACTTGTGCATATAAGCCCCTTAATATATTTCATCAAATCTAAGATTTCATCAATTATAAGTCACACGAATGTTTTATGTTCCATTAAGAAATGAAAATGTTGCAAGTTAAGCGAAAGTGATTATGAGACATGTCTGATGTCCGTCCAAGATGTTAAAATGTGAAAAGAAAATATGTTTGAGAATGATAAGAGAAAAATATTAGAAAAGCATATTAGCTATATTCTTTAAACTCTCCACTCCAGAGGCCTCTCATTTCCCCACCTGCATCATACAGTTTTAGAAAATGGTAATATGACCAGATCATGAACTCCTTATTGCCAAATTCAGACTTAAATTGAAGAAAGTAAGGAAAGCCATGAGACCATTCAGGTATGACCTAAATCAAATCCCTTATGATTATACAGTGGAAGTGAGAAACAGATTTAAGGGACTAGGTCTGATAGATAGAGTGCCTGATGAACTATGGAATGAGGTTCATGACATTGTACAAGAGACAGGGATCAAGACCATCCCCATGGAAAAGAAATGCAAAAAAGCAAAATGGCTGTCTGGGGAGGCCTTACAAATAGCTGTGAGAAGAAGAGAGGTGAAAAGCAAAGGAAAAAAGGAAAGATATAAGCATCCGAATCCAGAGTTCCAAAGAATAGCAAGAAGAGATAAGAAAGACTTCTTCAGCGATCAATGCAAAGAAATAGAGGGAAAAAACAGAGTGGGAAAGACTAGAGATCTCTTCAAGAAAATTAGATACCAAGGGAAATTTTCATGCAAAGATGGGCTCGATCAAGGACAGAAATGGTAGGGACTTAACAGAAGCAGAAGATATTAAGAAAAGGTGGCAAGAATACACAGAAGAACTGTACAGAAAAGATCTTCATGACCAAGATAATCACGATGGTGTGATCACTCACCTAGAGCCAGACATCCTGGAATGTGAAGTCAAGTGGGCCTTAGAAAGCATCACTACGAACAAAGCTAGTGGAGATGATGGAATTCCAGTAGAGCTATTTCAAATTCTGAAAGATGATGCTGTGAAAGTGCTGCACTCAATATGCCAGCAAATTTGGAAAACTCAGCAGTGGCCACAGGACTGGAAAAGGTCAGTTTTCATTCCAATCCCAAAGAAAGGCAATGCCAAAGAATGCTCAAACTACCACACAATTGCACTCATCTCACATGCTAGTAAAGTAATGCTCAAAATTCTCCAAGCCAGACTTCAGATACGTGAACTGTGAACTTCCTGATGTTCAAGCTGGTTTTAGAAAAGGCAGAGGAACC
>NW_024071578.1:0-7100 GCF_014754425.2 Oryx dammah
AAAGTTGCCTTAAAGCTCAACATTCAGAAAACGAAGATCATGGCATCCGGTCCCACCACCTCATGGGAAATAGATGGGGAAAAAGTAGAAACAGTGTCAGACTTTATTTTTTTGGGCTCCAGAATCACTGCAGATGGTGACCGCAGGCATGAAATTAAAAGACGCTTACTCCTTGGAAGAAAAGTTATGATCAACCTAGATAGCATATTCAAAAGCAGAGACATTACTTTGGCAACAAAGGTCCGTCTAGTCAAAGCTATGGTTTTTCCAGTAGTCATGTATGGATGTGAGAGTTGGACTGTGAAGAAAGCTGAGCGCCAAAGAATTAATGCTTTTGAACTGTGGTGTTGGAGAAGACTCTTGAGAGTCCCTTGGACTGCAAGGAGACCCAACCAGTCCCTTCTGAAGGAGATCAGTCCTGGGATTTCTTTGGAAGGAATAATGCTAAAGCTGAAACTCCAGTACTTTGGCCACCTCATGCAAAGAGTTGACTCATTGGAAAAGACTTTGATGCTGGGAGGGATTGGGGGCAGGAGGAGAAGGGGATGACAGAGGATGAGATGTCTGGATGGCATCACTGACTTGATGGATGTGAATCTGAGTGAACTCTGGGAGATGGTGATGGACAGGGAGGCCTGGCGTGCTGCGATTCATGGGGTCACAAAGAGTTGGACACGACTGAGCAACTGAACTGAACTGAATGATATTTTTAGCTCTGATGGTAAAGTGTCTGCCTAGCATGCATAAGACCTGGGTTCAATCTGTGGGTCATGAAGATCCTCTGGAGGAGGAAATGGCAACCCACTCTACTACTCTTGCCTGGAAAATCCCACAGATGGAGGAGTGTGGTAGGCCATAGTCCATGGGATCACAAAGAGTCGGACACAACTGAGTGACTTCACTTTCTTTTCATGATACTTTTGGGGCTTCCCTAGTGTCTCAGTTGGTAAAGAATCTGCCTACAATGTGGGACACCTGGGTTTGATACCTGGGTTGGGAAGATTCCCTGGAGAAGGGAATGACTAACCACTCCAGTATTCTGGCCTGGAGAATTCCATGCACTGTATAGTTCATGGGGTCACAAAGAGTTGGATACGACTGAGCAATTTTTGACACATGATGCTTTTAACTGTAATTACATTTCTTATAGTAAAACTGAAAGCAAACAGGAAGAAAGATTGTTTATGTCTTTATGTAATTTCTCTCTTGGACCTCACTTAAAATACGAATTTTAAGGAAAGTTTTAGGGAGGCTACAGTTATCTTCTCTAACAGAATAAGGTGATGTGTATGTGTGTGTGTAAATGCCAGCCTAGTTATTAACCACATATGATCTTGCAGGCAATAATCAGAAATATTTGGGATTTCTGAAGTGACTAGTTTCCTTACACAGTAGTAAAAAAAATAATAGATAAGATCCATTCTTTTGGAAAGACAACAGAAAATCATCATCTGGCAGGAAGGAGACAATTCTTAGGTTTTCAGGTGTGAATGGGACTCAGGGAATGACTTTGATTCTTGCGATGATCTGTGTTTCCCTTTATGCTTCTCTCTCTACCCAGGATTTGGGCTCTATTACTATGTAGTTGTGTACATGGAAAAAAGAGCCTGAACTCAGTTGATTTTTAAAATGTGGTGTTCATTTTTTAAAAAAAGAAAACTGAAAAAACACAGCAGACTTCCTTACACTCAGCTTCAGGCCCCTGGTCACATGGAATAGCTCTCTGTCACTTGTCGGCAGGGAGCCAAAACTTGCATGGAGGGGTAAGCAATAAAATAAAAATC
The DNA here is from genome assembly GCF_014754425.2 of Oryx dammah. NCBI lineage: Eukaryota > Metazoa > Chordata > Mammalia > Artiodactyla > Bovidae > Oryx > Oryx dammah. The sequence continues at coordinate 1,785 of NW_024071578.1, forward strand.
ACATTTCCAAGATTTCTTTTCCCTGCTACACTGGGTCATATTTGATTAATGGACTGCATTTCTTTTAAAGATATGATTGCACACATGTTACCTAACTGTGCCACTGTGCGCTTGGCAGAGAGAAAGCTTATTATGAATTCTGAGCCAAGGTGAGATATTAGCGCATCATTAATAGGCATAGGTGCAGATATCTGTCTGTTGCTTTATAATGCTATTCCATTTATATAGTGCTGGTGCTTGACGGACATAAGAGACTCCATCCTCAGCTAGAGAGATTCCTAAATAAAACTAGCAAGGTATTGCAGAAGTAATCAGACAGAGTGAAGGAGTTCAGGTTCTTGTGTCTCTCTCTGTATAAGTCCAGTTCTTGAGTTTCATTTCAAATGTCTCTCCATGTGGACTAGCTTAACATATTCCTTTCTTCTCTCACTGGCAGCAAATACACCTACTTTGACATTTTTCCCCCCTTAATTCTGTTTAATCTGAAATCATAGTTGAAATTGCTGCTGTTTGGGTTCTACCAGCTTGAAAGCAGCCTCAAGGAAATGAAACCTTATGAGGTATGGGGCCAAACTGCTTGTACATATTTCTTGGTATACACATGGGCCACCCTCAGTGGGGATGGCCTACAATGAGCCTCAGGAAGAAGTCGGACACATGGAGTCATATTTGACTATCTTGAAATTATTATCTCACTACTCCACTTCTCACCATCTTGAATAGGAAAAAGTCAACTCTTTCAGATGGCATGCAGAGCACAGCATTCAAAGCCCCTGCCCATCTCTGTAAGCACAATCCTGTACCTTCACTCTAGCCACATGAAGCCCCTTGCTGCTTTCCAAAGCACGCTATCGCTCTGTGCTGTTTCCCTCCTCTTTGCTATCACACATTATCTTCCCTCAGTCTGGAACCTACATCCTCTCCTTCTCTGCTTGATGACCTCTCTGCAGAGATGGGCTTTTCCATGAAGTCGTTCAAGAATTCCCGCATAGAGTTGCCCCTTTTCTCTTTCACGTTTCCATCGTATTTTACTATATAATTTCCTCATTCCATCATCACTTACATCATATGATGAATTTCTTGTCTGTCTCTGGTCCTGTAGGCTGTGGCTGCATGCAAGGAAAGGGCTGTGTTTATTGTCACAGTATCTCCAATGTCTACACAAAGCCTGGAAATGATCAACCCTGAATAAATATACATTGTGCATGTATCCTGTGAATCTGGAAGATATTTGAGACAGAATGAGAGAACCTGTGGGAAAAGAACACATCAGAAATATTGGACTGTGTACTTGAGATTAGGAGATAATCCATCTGATTAGAGCCTTTCCTAAATATCACCTGAATTTGAAACCCGTTGCTGTCAGTTCTACCTTCTCTTTAATGCAAGTGGGACTGGTTCTTCTGGAATGGTTGTAGCAATTTTATTGCTCAGAGAAGGGGTCTTTAGCTTGAGTTCCTGGGCAGGGGTTGCATGCCTAAAGGCTCACTAGCTACTTCGGGCTCTAAAAATATGTTGGTTTAGCCTATCCTATGTTTGAAAAATGAACTAGTTATACCCATTAAAAAATCTAGATATCTCTTGTGAAGGTCTGAATTTCTTCTCTTAGAGCTGAAGGACTACAGTTGTGCTACATTCTCACAAAAATTAAGTGAGCATGCACTGTCCATGTGGCATAGACCCATCACTGTCTTCTCACCTGGCTATTCCGCTAAGTTACATGCCACACACTCATTGAGTTTGTGTGGAGAGTTAGTCTATGTGAACTTACAGGCATTTTGTAAAGGAACATGCCTTTAGGTTTCATTATAAATCCAAAGAGGACTATGAACCTAAATAGGTTAAAGCTATGTAATTTGAATAAAAATATACATAAGAATGCTATTGAGCCAAGAGAAGAGTCCTAATACAAAATATAAAATATATGTCAAATTTTTTAATTGAATTGGATTCCTTCATTTGTCAGTGACTCAGCAGTTGGGTCGGAGATCAAGTGGATTTTGAGTGGTGGATAGAGTTGTTATCTTCCTATGGTTAATGTGGCTAAACACACACATACACACACACACCCTCCCACCCCCACCACACACACACACAGAAAACATATCCACTAAGAAGAAAGCATAGCAAATGTCAGAAATGCTACTCTGGTGATTTTAAATATTAAATATTTTCAGTGCATACCTTAATAAATGAGGATGATTAAGATTAGAACAATCCATAGAATAACCACAGAACTCAAATCCATTTAGATAATTATCCAAATTACAAATGAATCTGGACATTCCATTTTCTTGAACTTGCTTTCAGAGAATGACAATCTTTTGCTATTAACTGAATATAATTTCATTTCACTCTACTGTTATTTTTAGTATTAAGGATAGACTTTTAAATATGAGGCTGGGATTGTCTTTTTGTGCTTTATCACTGCTTTTTAGCTTAACAGAAATATCTCCCTTTAATCCCCATGTCTGAACATATTTAGGAAGGAGTGTTCAGTTCAGTTCAGTCACTCAGTTGTGTCTGACTCTTTGCAACCCCATGGACTGCAGCATACCAGACCTCCCTGTCCATCACCAACTCCCAGAGTTTACTCAAACTTATGTCCATTGAGTCGGTGATGCCATCCAGCCATCTAATCCTCTGTTTCCCCTTCTCCTCCTGCCTTCTATCTTTCCCTGCATCAGGGTCTTTTCAAATGAGTCAGTTCTTCACATCAGGTGGCCAAAGTATTGGAGTTTCAGCTTCAGCATCAGTCCTTCCAATGAATATTCAGGACTGATTTCCTTTAGGATGGACTCTTGATCCTCCTTGCACTCCAAGGCACTCTCAAGAGTCTTCTCCAACACCACAGTTCAAATCTTCAGAGCTCATCAATTCTTCAGAGCTCAGCTTTCTTTATAGTCTAACTCTCACATCCATAGATGACTACTAGGAAAACCAGAGCTTTGACTAGACGGACTGTTGGCAAAATAATGTCTCTGCTTTTTAATATGCGCTCTAGGTTGTAATATATTTCTAATTTGGAATATTTGATCTGCCTAATTTTGATTTCAGTTACATACTTCAGGAAAGACAAACTTCATTTTTTGTTTCTGAGAGTCCCACCTACTAGAGATTTTGGTAAATAAATGCCTGTGATTGAATTATAACTTAATTTTAGCTGAGGATTTAGAGCCCACTTTTTCTCCCTAACTACAGAAGATAAATCCTAAGAAACAGATATGAAAAGTAAATTCTATTTAAAGGAAAGGATAATTCAACACTTTCCTTGGTAACTTGTCTCATTATTACAAAATCTTTACTGCTATAACATTCTTCCTTATGTTAGGGAAGGAATCATTCATGCCAGAGATAAAGCTCATTTTCTTATCCATTTATAGATAATACATGTGATCCTGTCATTATGTCATTTGCATTAGTTGAAAAAAAGTAAGACTATAGCTAAATTTCTATAGCTTGAAATTTCTTAAGATAAAAAATTCCTGGGAGGACTGAACTCAAAGGCAAACTTCAGGATAAAATGGAAGATGTCAACTAGTTGCTTTTAGGTAGTATTTCACTTGATTTCAAACACTTAGAGCAAATCAAAAAATCAAAAGATATTTATTGCTGGCTTGAAGTTACATAAAATAACAGCATGACTTGGCTATGATATTGATTGAGTTTTCTTGGAGATATATAATTTAGTTTTATGGTGAATTTGGTAATGGAAGTTGTCAAGTGACAATAAAGCAGTCTATTAATTCCTATTACGTTTACTATGCTTATCTCAGAAGATAGGACCATTATTTTATGCTTCATAATATATATTACTTGAGGATTTATAGAGAAATTATTATTACATATTCAAAGAAGCTGCTCTTCCCAATTGTTATTAAGTTGAGGCATATCCTGCCACCAAAGTCCACTTTCACTGTAAAATTTTGAGTAAATTGGCAAGTGGTATGCAGTGGCCAGACACAGGCTCTGCTGCCCCATGGTGGTACCCCCCAGAGGCCATGGAATGGACCCTCTGAATATTCTATGGCAGTATCTGCACTTGTGCATATAAGCCCCTTAATATATTTCATCAAATCTAAGATTTCATCAATTATAAGTCACACGAATGTTTTATGTTCCATTAAGAAATGAAAATGTTGCAAGTTAAGCGAAAGTGATTATGAGACATGTCTGATGTCCGTCCAAGATGTTAAAATGTGAAAAGAAAATATGTCTGAGAATGATAAGAGAAAAATATTAGAAAAGCATATTAGCTATATTCTTTAAACTCTCCACTCCAGAGGCCTCTCATTTCCCCACCTGCATCATACAGTTTTAGAAAATGGTAATATGACCAGATCATGAACTCCTTATTGCCAAATTCAGACTTAAATTGAAGAAAGTAAGGAAAGCCACGAGACCATTCAGGTATGACCTAAATCAAATCCCTTATGATTATACAGTGGAAGTGAGAAACAGATTTAAGGGACTAGGTCTGATAGATAGAGTGCCTGATGAACTATGGAATGAGGTTCATGACATTGTACAAGAGACAGGGATCAAGACCATCCCCATGGAAAAGAAATGCAAAAAAGCAAAATGGCTGTCTGGGGAGGCCTTACAAATAGCTGTGAGAAGAAGAGAGGTGAAAAGCAAAGGAGAAAAGGAAAGATATAAGCATCCGAATCCAGAGTTCCAAAGAATAGCAAGAAGAGATAAGAAAGACTTCTTCAGCGATCAATGCAAAGAAATAGAGGGAAAAAACAGAGTGGGAAAGACTAGAGATCTCTTCAAGAAAATTAGATACCAAGGGAAATTTTCATGCAAAGATGGGCTCGATCAAGGACAGAAATGGTAGGGACTTAACAGAAGCAGAAGATATTAAGAAAAGGTGGCAAGAATACACAGAAGAACTGTACAGAAAAGATCTTCATGACCAAGATAATCACGATGGTGTGATCACTCACCTAGAGCCAGACATCCTGGAATGTGAAGTCAAGTGGGCCTTAGAAAGCATCACTACGAACAAAGCTAGTGGAGGTGATGGAATTCCAGTAGAGCTATTTCAAATTCTGAAAGATGATGCTGTGAAAGTGCTGCACTCAATATGCCAGCAAATTTGGAAAACTCAGCAGTGGCCACAGGACTGGAAAAGGTCAGTTTTCATTCCAATCCCAAAGAAAGGCAATGCCAAAGAATGCTCAAACTACCACACAATTGCACTCATCTCACATGCTAGTAAAGTAATGCTCAAAATTCTCCAAGCCAGACTTCAGATACGTGAACTGTGAACTTCCTGATGTTCAAGCTGGTTTTAGAAAAGGCAGAGGAACC
>NW_024071579.1:0-7093 GCF_014754425.2 Oryx dammah
AGCTCATCCAAAGCCTCCATACAGTGAAACCAAGCACTACCCAAGAGCCAACAAGTTCCAGAGCAAGACATACCACACAAATTCTCCAGGAACGCAATAACATAGCCCTGAGCTTTAATATACAGGCTGCCCAAAGTCACACCAAACCCATAGACATCTCAAAACTCAGTAATGTCTACTTCATTGTACTCTGGAGAGAAATCCAGCTCTTCCCAAGAGAACATGGATGAAAGCTGCCCTATCCAGGAAACCTTGAGTAGCCACCCGCACAACCCCACCCACAGTGAGGAACCTCCACAATAAAGAGGAACCACAAGGTGCCAAAATACAGAAGGCCAACCCAAACACAGCAATCTAAACAAGATGAAAAGGCTGAGAAATACTCAGCAGGTGAAGAAGCATGATAAATGCCCACCAAACCAAACAAGAAAGGAGGAGACAGGGAGTCTACCTGAAAAAGAATTTAGAGTAATGATAGTAAAAATGATCCACAATTTTGAAAACAAAATGGAGCATGGAGACAAGGATTGAGAAGATGCAGGAAAGGTTTAACAAGGACCTAGAAGAAATAAAAAAGAGTCAATATATAATGAACACTGCAATAAATGAAATAAAAAACAGTCTGGAGGGAACCCGCAGTAGAATAACAGAGGCAGAAGATAGGATAAGTGAGATAGAAGACAGAATGGTAGAAATAAACGAAGCAGAGAGGAAACAAGGATAAAGAATTATAAGAAATGAGGACAACTTCAGAGACCTCTGGGACAATGTGAAACACCCCAACATTTGTATCATAGGTGTCCCAGAAGAAGAAGACAAAAAGCGAGGCGATGAGAAAATACTCAAGAAGATAGTAGTTTAAAACTTCCCTACAATGGGGAAGGAAATAGTCACACAAGTCCAAGAAACCCAGAGAGTCCCAAACAGGATAAACCCAAGGCAAGACACCCCAAGACACATACTAATCAAATTAATGAAGATCAAACATAAAGAACAAATAGTAAAAGCAGCAAGGGAAAAACCACAAATAACACACAGGGGGATTCCCATAAGGATAACAGCTGATCTTTCAATAGAAATTCTTGAGGCCAGAAGGAATGGCAAGACATACTAAAAGTGATGAAAGAGCAAAACCTACAACCCAGATTACTGTACGCAGTGAGGGTCTCATTCAAATATGAAGAATAAATCAAAATCTTTACAGACAAGAAAAGCTGAGAGAATTCAGCACCACCAAACCAACAAATGCTAAAGGATCTTCTCTAGGCAGGAAACACAGAAAGGGTATATAAACTCAAACCCCAAACAACAAAGTAAATGGCAACGGGGTCATATTTATCAAGAATTACCTTAAACGTAAATGGGTTGAATGTCCCAACCAAAAGACAAAGACTGGCTGAATGGATACAAAAACAAGCCCCCTATATATGCTGTCTACAAGAGACCCACCTCAAAACAAGGGACACATACAGACTGAAAGTGAAGGGCTGGAAAAAGATATTCCATGCAAACAGAGACCGAAATAAAGCAGGAGTGGCAATACTCATATCAGTTAAAATAGACTGTGAAATAAAGGCTGTGAAAAGAGACAAAGAAGGACACTACATACTGATCAAAGGATCAATCCAAGAAGACTTAACAATTAAAAATATAACAAGGATGAAAGGGGAAATTAACAGTAACAATAATAGTGGAAGATTTTAATACCCAATCACACCTATGGATAGAGCAACTAAACAGAAAATTAACAAGGAAACACACACTTTAAATGATACAATGGGCCAATTAGACCTAATTGATATCTATAGGACATTTCAAGCCCCAAACAATGAATTTCACCTTTTTCTCAAGTGCACACGGAACCTTCTCCAGGATGAATCACGTCCTGGGCCATAAATCTAGCCTTGGTAAATTCAAAACAATTGAAATCATTCCAAGCATCTTTTCTGACCACAATGCAGTAAGATTAGATGTCAATTACAGGAAGAAAAAAACTATTAAAAATTCTAACATATGGAGGCTGAACAACATGCTTCTGAATAACCAACAAATCACAGAAGAAATCAAAATATGCATAGAAATGAATGAAAATGAAAGCATCACAACCTAAAATGTATGGGACAGTGTAAAAGCAGTTCTAAGGGGAAGGTTCATAGCAATACATGCTTACCTCAAGAAACAAGAAAAACGTCAAACAAATAACCCAACTCTACACCTAAAGCAACTAGAAAAGGAAGAAATGAAGAACCCCAGGGTTAGTAGAAGGAAAGAAATCTTAAAAATTAGGGCAGAAAAGAAACAAAAGGGACCATAGTAAAAAATCAACAAAGCAAAAAGCTGATTCATTGAAAGGATAAATAAAATTGACAAACCGTTAGCCAGACTCATCAAGAAACAAAGGGAGAAGAATCAAATCAACAAAATTAGAAATGAAAACGGAGAAATCCCATCAGACAACACAGAAATACAAAGGATCACAAGAGACTACTATCAGCAACTATATGCCAATAAAACGGACAACTTGCAAGAAATGGACAAATTCTTAGAAAAGTATAACTTTCCAAAACCGAACAGGAAGAAATAGAAAATCTTAACAGACCCATCACAAGCATGGAAATTAAAACTGTAATCAGAAATCTTCCAGCAAACAAAAGCCCAGGACCAGATGGCTTCACAGCCGAATTCTACCAAGATTTAGAGAAGAGCTCACACCTATCCTATGCAAACTCTTCCAGAAAATTGCAGAGGAAGATAAACTTCCAAATTCATTCTATGAGGCTACCATCACCCTAATACCAAAACCAGACAAGGATGTCACAAACAAAGGAAACTACAGGCTAATATCACCAATGAACATAGATGCAAAAATCCTTAACAAAATTCTAGCAAACAGAATCCAACAACATATTAAAAAGATCATACATCATGACCAAATGGGCTTTATCCCAGGGATACAGGATTCTTCAATATCTACATATCAATCAATGTAATATACCACATTAACAAACTGAAAAATAAAAACCATATGATTATCTCAATAGATGCAGAGAAAGCCTTTGACAAAATTCAAAAACCAGTTATGATAAAAACCCTCCAGAAAGCAGGAATAGAAGGAACATACCTCAACATAATAAAAGCTATATGTGACAAACCCACAGTAAACATTATCCTCAACGGTGAAAAATTGAAAGCATTTCCCCTAAAGTCAGGAACAAGGCAAGTGTGCCCACTCTCACCAGTACTATTCAACATAGTTTTGGAAGTTTTGGCCACAGCAATCAGAGCAGAAAAAGAAATAAAAGGAATACAGATTGGAAAAGAAGTAACTCTCACTGTTTGCAGAATACATGATCCTCTATATAGAAAACCATAAAGACTCCACCAGAAAATTACTAGAGCTAATCAATGAATATAGTAAAGTTGCAGGATATAAAACTAACACGCAGAAATCCCTTGCATTCCTATACACTAACACTGAGAAAACAGAGAAATTAAGGAAGCAATTCCATTCATCATTGCAACGAAAAGAATAAAATACTTAGGAATATATCTACCCGCTTCCCTGGTGGCTCAGAGGTTGAAGCGTCTGCCTGCAATGCAGGAGACCTGGGTTCGATCCCTGGGTTGGGACGATCCCCTGGAGAGGGAAACAGCAACCCACTCCAGTATTCTTGCCTGGAGAATCTCATGGACAGAGGAGCCTGGTGGACTACAGTCCATGTGGTTGCAGAGTCAGACACGAGAGACTTCACTTTCACTTTCAAAGAAACAAAAGACTTTTATATCTAGAAAACTATAAAACACTGATGAAAGAAATCAAGGAGGACACAAATAGATGGAGAAATATCATGTTCATAGATTGGAAGAATCAATATAGTGAAAATGAGTATACTACCCAAAGCAATCTACAGATTCAATGCAATCCCTATCAAGCTGCTGCTGCTGCTGCTAAGTTACTCCAGTCGAGTCCGACTCCGTGCGACCCCATAGACGGCAGCCCACCAGGCTCCCCCATCCCTGGGATTCTCCCTATCAAGCTACCAACGGTATTTTTCACAGAACTAGAACAAATAATTTCACAATTTGTATGGACATACAAAAAAAACCTTGAATAGCCACAGTATTCTTGGGAAAGAAGACTCAAACTGGAGGAATCAACCTGCCTGACTTCAGGCTCTACTACAAAGCCACAGTCATCAAGACAGTATGGTACTGGCACAAAGACAGAAATATCAATCAATAAAACAAAATAGAAAGCCCAGAGATAAATCCACACACCTATGGACACCTTATCTTTGACAAAGCAGGAAAAAATATACAATGGAGAAAAGACAATCTCTTTAAAAAGGTGGTGCTAGGAAAATTGGCCAACCAATGAATGAATGAAAGAATGAAACTAGAAAACTTTCTAACCATACACAAAAATAAGCTCAAAATGGATTAAAGATCTAAGTGTAAGATCAGAAACTATAAAACTCCTAGAGGAAATCATAAGCAAAACAGTCTCTGATATAAATCATAGCAGGATTGTCTATGACCCACCTCCCAGAGTAATGGAAATAAAAGCAAAAATAAACAAATGGGACCTAGTTAAACTTAAAAGCTTTTGCACAATGAAGGAAACTATAAGCAAGGTGAAAAGACAGCCTTCAGAATAGGAGAAAATAATAGCAAACGAAGCAGCGGACAAAGAATTAATCTCAAAAATTGACAAGCAACTCCTGCAGCTCAATTCCAGAAAAATAAACCACCCGATCAAAAAATGGGCCAAAGAATTAAGCAGACATTTCTCTAAAGAAGACATACAGATGGCTAACAAACACATGAAAAGATGCTCAACATCACTCATTATCAGAGAAATGCAAATCAAAACCACAATGAGGTACCATCTTACACCGGTCAGAATGGCTGATATCAAAAAGTCTACAAACAATAAATGCTGGAGAGGGTGTGGAGAAAAGGGAACCCTGTTACACTGTTGGTGGGAATGCAAACTAGTACAGCCACTATGGAGAACAGTGTGGAGATTCCTTAAAAAACTGGAAATAGAACTGCCATATGATCCAGCAATCCCACTGCGGGGCATACACACCGTGGGATTGCTGGTGGGATGATTTGAGAGAATAACATTGAAAGATGAATATTATCATATGTGAAACAGATTGCCAGTTCAGGTTTGATGCATGATACAGGGTGCTCAGGGATGGTGCACTAGGATGACCCAGAGAGATGGGATGGGGAGGGAGGTGGGAGGGGGGCTCAGGACAGAGAACACATGTACACCTGTGGCGGATTCATATCAATGTATGGCAAAACCAATACAATGTTGTAAAGTAATTAGCCTCCAATTAAAATAAATAAATTTTTAAAAAAAGAAAAAAAGATTGCCAGGAGAAATATCAATAACCTCAGATATGCAGATGACACCATCCTTATGGCAGAAAGTGAAGAAGAACTAAAGAGCCTCTTGATGAAAGTGAAAGAGGAAAGTGAAAAAGTTAGCTTAAAACTCAACATTCAGAAAGCTAAGATCATGGCATCTAGTTCCATTACTTCACGGCAAATAGATGGGGAAACAGTGACAGACTTTATGTTTTGGGTGCCCAAATCACTGCAGATGGTGACTGCAGCCATGAAATTAAAAGATGCTTGCTCCTTGAAAGAAAAGTTATGAGCAACCTAGACAGCATACTGAAAAGCAGAGACATTACTTTGCCAACAAAGGTCCATCTAATCAAAGATGATGTTTCCAGTAGTCATGTATGTGAGAATTGGACTATAAAGAAAGCCGCTGCTGCTAAGTCACGTCAGTCATGTCCAACTCTGTGCGACCCCACAGACGGCAGCCCACCAGGCTCCTGTCCCTGGGATTCTCCAGGCAAGAATACTAGATTGGGTTGCCATTTCCTTCTCCAGTGTATGAAAGTGAAAAGTGAAAGTGAAGTCGCTCAGTCGTGTCTGACTCTTCGTGATTCCAAGGACTGTAGCCTACCAGGCTCCTCCGTCCATGGGATTTCCCAGGCAAGAGTACTGGAGTGGGTTGCCATTGCCTTCTCCGATAAAGAAAGCTGAGCACCAAAGAGTTGATGCTTTTGAACTGTGCTGTTGGAGAAGACTCCTCAGAGTCCCTTGGACAGCAAGGAGAACCAACCTGTCCATTATAAAGGAAATCATTCCTGAATCTTCATTGGAAGGACTGTTGCTGAAGATGCAACGTCAATATTTTGGCCACATGATGCAAAGAACTATCTCATTTGAAAAGACCCTGATCCTGGCAAAGATCGAAGGCAGGATGAGAAGGGGCGACAGAGGATGAGATGGTTGGATGGCATCACCGACTCGATGGACATAGGTTTGAGTAAACTCTGGGCATTGGTCATGAACAGGGAGGCCGGGCGTGTTGCAGTCCATGGGGTGGCAAAGAGTCGGCCGTGACTGAGTGACTGAGCTGAACTGAACTGAACAATGTTGTTTAGTTTTTATTGCTATTTTTGTCTTCTGTGAAAGTTTATTTTCTTTTTTTAATGCTTTATTTTATATTGGAATATAACTGGTTAGTAATGTGGTGGTGGCTTCTGGTGTACAGCAAAATGATTCAATTATACAAATATCTATTTTTTTTTTCAAATTCTTTTCCTATTTAGGTTCTTACAGAGTATTCAGCATAGTTCCCTGTGGTATAGAATAGGTCCTTGTTGGTTTTCCATTTAAATAGAGCAGTGTGTACATGTCAATCCAAAATATACCCAATTGATATATGTCTTTTATCATAGGTCACTTTAAACCAGCATGGGAAGTAATCAGAATGAACATTTTACTAATAATAACATTAATTAGTATTAGTAAAGTATTCAGTAGGCACAATACCAGACATTTGAACACAAGTGTCTTAAGATTTCTCTTCTCTTGAAAATCAAAAGCAAAGGAAAATATTGAGTAAAATAGTCTTCCCCCAAAAAGAACTAGCCCAGTTTACTGACAGGAAAAACAGGAATGTTGATAACTGAATTATATTGCAAGACTCTAAGTTAACTAGTTAAAACCAAATATTAGATTTTCTATAAATAGATATTTGACCAAGGTGCTTGCTAAT
>NW_024071580.1:0-7089 GCF_014754425.2 Oryx dammah
CCTGAAGGGAGATTTCATTACTCTGTTGGAGCCAAAAAAGTAAGTTTGAATTATTGGGGAGGATTAAAGGATTTTGCCAGTGCTGCTCCTTACCCCAAGGTGACACAGCATAAATTTGAACTAGCTGGTGGGGCCTCTCTCATGGGCGAAAAGGAAAGTAGTGAGCTAGTGCCCACTTGATATTGCTGGGGAAACCAGTTTCCCTCCAGCAGCACCCAGAGTTCTGGGGCTGAACCTCCATGACTGAGGGGAGAGAGGAAATATGAAAGATAATTAAGAAGGTCAAAAAGTGTAAAAGGGATGCAGTTCCTGCAACTACACTCAGGGCTTCAGCAGGAAGCCCATCCATAAGCTTCTAGGAGAATGTCACCCAAAGATCTCTCTCCCTGGGCTCGTAGGTACTCCAAGTCCCTGAGGATACTAAATCTTTAGTAAATCATTTTTACTGCCACCTTTCTGACAGCTGCTTTTATGTGTTTCCGAGTATGGAGATGAAAGCAAAAGTAAATGGAGTGATCTCCAAAAACAGACTAGGGTCTGTGGCAGGGAGGTAACCACAGGCTTCAGCTGTAGCACAACATTCTGCAAAAGAAAAGAGAGGTTTCCAGCAGCCTGCTGAGTTTTAAGGACCAAAGAAGACATAAAAACTTAAGGTATTTTCTATAAGAGGAAGCAAGAAATGTAGAGTGAGTCTATACAAGGTCAGAGAACAGTATATACCACCTGAAGGTAATCAGTAAAGATTTAATGTGGTGTCTGCTACATCTCAGGCAAAAGCAGCAAAGCAAAATTTCAAGGAACTTGAAGAACTAAAGAAAGTAGTCATCACCAAAGAGTAACAGTAACTTTTCAAAACTGACAAAGACACATGTCAATGACATGGATCTTTGCAATCTAGCTTGTAAAGAATCCAACACAGCTGTTTTGAGGAAACTGAATGAGCTCTAAGAAAAGACAGAAATGCAATTCAATGAAATCAGGGAAACAATAGATGAAAAAATGAGAAGTTTAACAAAGCAAAGTCCTAAAAAGAACCAAACAGAAATTCTGGTGCTGAAAAGTTTAATAATGAAATGGGGAAAAATGCAACAGATAGCATCTACAACAGAGTAGATCAAATTAAAGATAGAATCAGTGGTTAAAAATGAGTAAAAAATGAGTAAAAAAAGGAAGAATATATCCTATGTGATTTATGCATCTACACTAACATAAAAATATCTAGGAGAAGAGAGGGAGAGGGTGGGAAAAAGTGTATTTAAATGAATAATTTCTAACTTGGGGAGAGGCTTGAAAACTCAAGCTGATAAAACTAATAGGTCACCTTATAACCCTTATGAAAAAGACCTTTTCTTAGAAACATTATAGTTAAACTGTAAAAAAAATCAATAAAAGTAGCAGAAAAAGTATTGAATAAAGTGGAATAACTAAATGATTATTTAGTGTGCTGTTTAAAATTTGAAACTGCTGGTCAGATGCAGAACCAGCATTTTCACGTTGCTTAGGGTTGCAGATTGATGACTTAGATACAGTTCATCCATGTAGACAGACTGTCTTCACTAGTGACCAATGAAGCATAAATCAGACGTAAGTGGTACTGCTTTATACTAGCAAAATCTAGGGGGGAATCCCATTTATTATAGTATGAAAACTATTAAATATGTAGGAAAAAACTTAAAATATCTAAAGGGCTTGCATTGAAAGTCACAGAGCATCTAAAAAAATAAAGACATATACCATGTTCATGGATTAGAAAACTTAAATGGCTGTCAATTCTCTTAACTTAATATACAAACTAAATCTAATCCTAATAAAAAGCCAAGCAATATTTTTGTAGAACTTTACAAGCAAATTCTAAACATTTCTTATTTAGAAAGAAGTGGAATGGACAAAACAATTTTGAAAAAGAAGGGCCAAAAAGAAGTATGCTAACTTCAAGTTTCCTACTACATATCCACAGCAACATGGCTATGGAATAAGAATAGCTAAATAGATCAACAGAGCACAATGAAGTTCAGTAACAGACCCAAACCCATGTATGTGTTGAAATTCTACAAAAGCATAGAGATATTTCAAAGGGGAAAATACATTCTCTTCAAAAAATGATCTGCTAATTGAATATCTGCATGGGGGGGAATGAACTGTGATCCTTATTTCACATCATAAGCGCCATTCCCCCCATCCTCACCCTGAAGAAAAACCCCAGTCCATCAGGGTAGCTCAAATAAATGGTTATTCCCATATAAAATTTAATTATGAAACTGGTAGAAGAAAATATAAGAAAAATTATTATGATTGTGGAGTAAGCAAACATTTCCTAAGTCAGATAAGACATTAACCATTAAAAACTGAGATGTGATTTTCATTAAAATTAAAACTTTTTGTTTTTTGAAAAAAAATATTAAGAAAATGAAAAGGCATTCAACTGATAGGGAGAAATTAATTGCAATACATATATCTAACAAAGGACTTGTAACAAGAATAAGTGAAAATTTTATAACAGAAAGATAAGAAAAGAACTATCCAGTTTAAGCATGGGCAAAATATTAAGAAAGACACTTTCCCAAAGATTCTATACAAATGGCCAATAAGTAAATGAAAAGATACCAAATATCATTAGTTAGTAAAGAAATTCAAATTAAAAAAAAAGTATGAGATATAAATTCACAAATTAGACTGGCTACAATTAAGGAGACTGACAATTCCAAGTTTGGAGAAGGTTATTGATCCACTAGAACCTTTATACATTGCTGATGATAACATAACAGAAAACAATTCTTAGCAACTCTATGTCACCCAAAATTTCTGTTACCCAAGAGGGATGAAAAGATGTCCACAAAAAATTTAGGCTGAAAAATCAGACATGTTTATTTAAAAGAGTAAAAAAGTATAAGCCACTCTAATTTTCTTTAATGAAAGAAAGGAAAACTTTCTTTGGCATATTCATATAATGTAAGACTTTAACAATAGAAAGAAAAAGCTACTCATAAATCCAACTACACAGAAAATCTCAAAGCATGCTAAGTGAAAGAAACCATCTAAAAGGGATTACATACTGTATGATTTTATTAAATTCTCAAAAAACACAACTAATCTATTTATGATAAAAGACAGATCAGTATTTTTGCCTGGATCTGGGTTTGTGGGGGTTTTATTGGTTGCAAGAAGCATATAGGAACTTTGTGAACAATGCTATATATTCTGAATTTTAACTGTGGTAATGGTTATGCTGGCACATGCAACTGTCAAAACTTATGAAAACATACTCAAAATATGTGTATTTTTTATGCATGAAAATTATATCTCACTACAGAGGGTTTTTAGAGAAGGAAATGGCAACCCACTCCAGTATTCTTGCCTGGGAAATCCCATGGATAGAGGAGACTGATGAGCTACAGCCCTGGAGGCTGCAAAAGAGTCAGACATGACTTGGCTACTAAACAAACAACAGAAGATTTTTCTATTTGTCTTTTGT
Source organism: Oryx dammah (assembly GCF_014754425.2). Taxonomy (NCBI): domain Eukaryota; kingdom Metazoa; phylum Chordata; class Mammalia; order Artiodactyla; family Bovidae; genus Oryx; species Oryx dammah. The sequence goes on from NW_024071580.1 coordinate 3,473, forward strand.
TTTTAGCTTAATTCTACTTTAATAAAAAAACATATTTTTAATTATTTTACCCTTTGAAAATTCTTTGGATCTCACTTTTTGTAAAATATATGATCAGCCTTGGAAAATGACCTGTAAGTGCTTGGAATAAGGTGTGTTCTCTAGTTTTGAGAGGTATGTTTGTTAAATCACCCCACTCAAATGTTCTAAATATTTAGTGACTGGCTTTGCTTGTTTTGCTCTATAGTTACTGAGACTGAAGAAAGGTGTTTCTGGTTATTGTTGCCTGGTAACAAAGTACTTCAAAATCTAGTCACTTATGGCAACCATTTTATTTTGCATAAATATCACCATATATTTTTCCTTCAGCCCCAATTGTATTTCCTCACTTCCTTTCAATCCTCATTGACAGCATTGCCCAAGCCCATCAAGCTTCTGCTAATAACCTCCTCCACCCCTTCTAGCTTCTGCCTGTTACTTTGTTCCAAAAGCAATGTCACATGTTTTAGGTGGCATCCCAAATTTGGGCCATTATGGATAAAGATGCTATGCATATGCATATACAAATTTATACTGTTTGTATAGTGGCCTCATTTGTATGTGGCCTCATTCCTTGGTATATATGCATATACAAATTTGCATATACAAATATATGCATATAAAAATGCATATACTTTTCTTCTGAAAACAAACACTTCGTTTGTCTTCGGTAAATAGTTAGCAGTATGGTAATTTTAAGTGTTTGGTTACTATTGCTGCATAACCAAATTTCCCACAAAACTTAGCATCTTAAAGCCCCTTTTTACTTTTGCTCATAGTTTCCTGGAGTTTGGGAAGGAATTTGGGAAGTGCTCCGATTTGTATTGTCTTGGAGTCTTATCAGGTTGCAGCCCAGTATCAGCTGGGGCTGACATCATCTGAGGACACTGGGCTGGGGACCCAGGATGGTTCATGAGGACAAGCCTGGCAGCTGGAAGGTCAGCTGGGTTGAACTGAGTGACCAGAGACCTGCATATGACAGTCTCCGCAGGACGAAAGTCTCAACAGGGCAGACTCGCCCTAAAGCAAATGTCCTCAGTGATTTCACACGAGGCTGCATGAGTTTTCAGACCTAGTGCTGAGAGTCAAGCAACTTTACCTTCACTCCCTTCTATCACTAGAGTCGGGCATGACTGGGGCGGCTTGGCATGCGTGCATGCATTGGAGAAGGAAATGGCAACCCATTCCAGTATTCTTGACTGGAGAAACCCAGGGACAGAGAAGCCTCGTGGGGTGCCGTCTATGGGGTCGCACAGAGTCGGACACGACTGAAGCGACTTAGCAGCAGCACATTACTTACTAGAAATTCACGAAGTTCAGCAGAACTTTAAGGGAAGGAGGCACAGACCTCACTTCTCAGTGAATTTAACAGCAAAGATTATGTGCTGCTATTCAGTCGCTCAGTTCAGTTCAGTTCAGTCGCTCAGTCGTGTCCGACTCTGCGACCCCATGAATCGCAGCATGCCAGCCTTCCCTGTCCATCACCAACTTTCGGACTTCACTCAGATTCACATCCATCGTGTCAGTGATGCCATCCAGCCATCTCATCCTCTGTCGTCCCCTTCTCCTCCTGCCCCCAATACCTCCCAGCATCAGAGTCTTTTCCAATGAGTCAACTCTTCGCATGAGGTGGCCAAAGTACTGGAGTTTCAGCTTTAACATCATTCCTTCCAAAGAAATCCCAGGGTTGATCTCCTTCAGAATGGACTGGTTGGATCTCCTTGCAGTCCAAGGGACTCTCAAGAGTCTTCTCCAACACCACAGTTCAGTTCAAAAGCATCAATTCTTCAGAGCTCAGCCTTCTTCACAGTCCAACTCTCACATCCATACATGACTACTGGAAGTTGTGTCCAATTCTTTTCGATTTCCTGGAGTGCAGCACGCCAGGCTTCTCTATCCTTCACTATCTCCTGGAGTTTGCTTTAACTCATGTCCCACTGATCATTGATGTTTCTGCAGGAAACCAGACCCAGGTGCTGCCCCAGTGCAGCGACTCCCTCCCTGAACCAACAGGCTCTGCGGCCTCAGAGGAGAGCGCCCCCTACTGCTCAGGTGAGGGTCCTACTGGACAGAAGGCGCTTAACCAGCGCCCCCCACCTCGCCCACCCGCCCGGGTCATGGCCCCGGTCACCGCCCCATTGTCCCATTTCTCTCTCCTCAGACAGCAGACAGCTCCGCCTGGTGGACGGGGGCGGTCACTGTGCCGGGAGAGTGGAGATCCTTGACCAGGGCTCCTGGGGCACCATCTGTGATGACGGCTGGGACTTGGATGATGCCCACGTGGTGTGCAGGCAGCTGGGCTGTGGAGAAGCCCTCAATGCCGTGAGGTCTGCTCACTTCGGGGCAGGATCAGGGCCCATCTGGCTGGACGACCTGAACTGCACAGGAAAGGAGTCCCACGTATGGAAGTGCCCTTCCCGAGGCTGGGGGCGGCATGACTGCAGACACAAGCAGGACGCAGGGGTCATCTGCTCAGGTCTGCGCTGCACACTGTCCACAGTTTGGGGGAGGGGTGGGGCCCTGGAGGACGGGGATCTGAGCCCTGAGGGAGAGATGCTGAATGGACCAGAGAAGAAGGCTTTCTCGCATTGAGCCTGTGTTTCCAGCAGACGTGAAGATGAGGCGCTTTCACTTCCTCCTGCAGCAGCTGAGATTCTGGTCCTTTGTTCTCAGCAGTGTTTCCTGGCAGAGCCGTTTCTTATGGTTTCCACATGAAAGCAGGGCTCTCTCTTCAGTTCCCTGTGGTAGTACAGTGAAGAGCCTGTTGACTTTGTAATGAAAGCACAGATTTACTCTGTTCAGTTCTGTACCCTAGGAGTCTGACAAGGGTCTCTGCAGACCAACATGCCCATGTCCACAGGGCTGCGTTCTTCCTGGAGGCTCTGGGGAGGACTCCTTTTCCAGCCTTTTCTGGTTCCTATGTGGCCTCATTCCTTGGCTTGGAGCCCATCTCCTTCTTCAGACAACATTCCCTGCCCTGACCATTCTTCAGGGTCTCATTTTCCTCTAACCACACTCAGGAACAGTATTCCATTTTAGGGATAATTAGATTGGGTATATAGGGTTAATTCATAATCTTGCAGGTTACTCTCACCATCCCAAGCTCCTAAGTTTCTTGTCTTAATAATGTCTGTAAAATGCCTTTTGAAATATTAGGCAACATTCACAGGATTGAAAGACTGGAATACAGACATTTGTGGGTTCCCTGTTCTGCCTGTTTCTCCACTACCCACATCCCTTTCACATGCTCTTTTACAGGTTTTTTCAGGAAACAAGGCTCAGGGCCCTTCCCTGCAGGTGCCTATGTTGGCCTTTCTCTCTGTTCGTATTCACTACATCATTGTGGTAGAAATAGAAAGACAGACATTAATGGACAAAGTCAAGTAAAAGGGAGACAGATTTCAGTCTTGTCACCTAGCGGGTATCTCCTCAGCTGGGTCAGGGTGAGTGTTCACGATTTCTGGGAAAGAGGAAAACCCAGAGCACTGAGTGGAATGCTCACTGTGTCCTGTTTCCTCCCTTTCAATCTCAGAGTTCCTGGCCCTCAGGATGGTGAGTGAGGACCAGCAGTGTGCTGGGTGGCTGGAAGTTTTCTACAA
>NW_024071581.1:0-7088 GCF_014754425.2 Oryx dammah
ATTCCATCACCTCCACTAGCTTTGTTTGTAGTGATGCTTTCTAAGGCCTACTTGACTTCACATTCCAAGATGTCTGGCTCTAGATTAGTGATCACATCATCATGACTATCTGGGTCGTGAAGATCTTTTTTGTACAATTCTTCCATGTATTCTTGCCACCTCTTCTTAATATCTTCTGCTTCTGTTAGGTCCAGACCATTTCTGTCCTTTATCAAGCCCATCTTTGCATGAAATGTTACCTTGGTATCTCTAATTTTCTTGAAGAGATCTCTAGCCTTTCCCATTCTGTTGTTTTCCTCAATTTCTTTGCATTGATCGCTGAGGAAGACTTTCTTATCTCTTCTTGCTATTCTTTGGAACTCTGCATTCAGATGCCTATATCTTTCCTTTTCTCCTTTGCTTTTCGCCTCTCTTCTTTTCACAGCTATTTGTAAGGCCTCCCCAGACAGCCATTTTGCTTTTTTGCATTTCTTTTCCATGGGGATGGTCTTGATCCCTGTCTCTTGTACAATTCATGAACCTCATTCCATAGTTCATCAGGCACTCTGTCTATCAGATCTAGGCCCTTAAATCTATTTCTCACTTCCACTGTATAATCATAAGGGATTTGATTTAGGTCATACCTGAATGGTCTAGCGGTTTTCCCTACTTTCTTCAATTTGAGTCTGAATTTGGTAATAAGGAGTTCATGATCTGAGCCACATTTACCTAGATAAAATTCTGAAATTTTGACAATTATAATTACTTATAATTTTTAAGTGACTTCTAAAGCCAATATTCTATCAATTTCATTATGTTCAATTAATACCTGCAGAAATAAATATTTCTGCAAACTAAAAGTTCAATATAAAATATCATCAGAAATCAGATTTGCTAAATGTGAAGTTCAAAAGCCAATGAGATACTACAAAACAAGTAAACCTTAAAACACAATGTGAAATAAATCAGTTAGTCACAAAGAGCACATATCTTATGACTCCATCCATATGAAGTGTTCCATATAGGCATAACAACAGACAGAAATTAGATCACTGGTTGCCTAGGGCTGGGGGGAAAGGATGCAACTACTAACAGGTATGGGATATCTGCGGGGGGGTGGCGGGGAACAGGCGGCGTCATGAAACTGTTCTAAAACTGTGGTGATGGTTGCACAGTTACTTGAACATATCAAAACCATTGAAATGTATGCTTTAAATGGGTGTATTATTCAGTATTACCTCATAATAAAGGGAAGGTTCAAAGAAAAAGAGTTGCTAAAAAGCAGGGGACAAATACATCTTTTGACAGCAGCACAAAGATTTTTTCCCAAGGAATATAATGTCTCTGGAAACTGCTAAAACAATCTTCTTTTGATAGACCACTGATAACGGGGAGCACCCATCACCAGCTGAAATGGAGAGGAGCAGAAAACAGCGGAAAGCTGTAAAAGAACATTAGTGTGGCTCCCAAGATGCTTTCACGTCTGCTTCCAAAAGGGGTCCCTCAGGTGTAGCTCCACTATAGAAAGCCTCCTGTCATAATATGTTGAGCTGCAGTATTAAATGCTGGTCAAGAATCCACCTGAAAGCAGGAGACACGAGAGACATGGATTCGATCTCTGGGCCAGGAAGATCCCCTGGAGGAGGGCATGGCAGCCTACTTCAGTATTCTTGCCTGGAGCAACCCATGGACAGAGGGGCCTGGCAGGCTACAGTCCAAAGGGTCTCAAAGAGTTGGACACGACTATGCAACTCAGCATACACACATTAAATGCTGAGAACAGGAACTCAATAAAGATTATCTACCTTTTTTTTTTTTTTTAAGCCAGGAAGGGAGGGAAGGGAAAGAAAGCTAACAATCCAATCAGGTTTCTTTAGAGACACTTACTAATATCAGGTAACAAAAAACATAAAGTTATCATATATAATTTCTATGATGATAGAAAACATGTAAGAGCAAATTATAGAAAAAGAAAACCAAACATTATATATGGAAGCAAGAATCCTTATTTGTGAACCAAAATCACAACTAGCTGTTGAACAACCAACGACAGGAGGATGCTAAAGTGAAGTAAAGTGAAAGTCATTCAGTCATGTCCGACTCTTTGCCATCCCATGGACTATAGAGTCCAAGGAATTCTCCTGGCCACAGTACTGGAGTGAGTAGCCTTTCCCTTTTCTAGGGGATCTTCCCAACCCAGGGATCGAACCCAGTTCTCCCACATTGCAGACAGATTCTTTACCGGCTGAGCCAGCAGGGAAGCCCAGAAGGATGCTGGAACCTACCAAAAAAAGGATACCCCGTGTCCAAAGACAAAGAAGAAGCCGCAGCAAAATGGTAGGAGGGGAACAATTATGATAAAATCAAGTCCCATACCCATCAGGTAGGCAACCAACAAACTGGAGAATGATGAAACCAAAGAAATTCTCCCACTGTTGTGAAGCTTCTGAACCCCATATCAGGTTTCCCAGCCTGGGGATGCAACAGAGGGACTGGGAATCCCCTGAGAATCTGGCCTTGAAGACCAGAGGATTTGATTACAAGACTTCCACAGGACTGGGGGAAACAGGGATTCCAGTCTTGGAGGGCCCAACAAAACCTTGCCTGAACCAAGACTCAGAGGAAAAGAGCAGTGACCCCACAGGAGAGCGAACCACAACTACCTGCTAGTGTTGGAGGGTCTCCTGTGGAGGCATGGTTTGGCAGGGGTTCACCACGGGGATGGGGGTACCAGTCTGGGAAGGTCCCCTTTGGCATAAACCCTCTTGGCAGTCACCATTGATGACACAGCCTGTAAACCTAAGGTTTGGGTCACCTCAAGCCAAAAAAAAATACCAGAAAGGGACCACAATACCACCTCAGTTCAGTTCAGTTGTGTCCAACTCTTTCTGACCCCAAGAACTGCAGCACACCAGGCCTCTATGTCCATCACCAGCTCCTGGAGCTTGCTCAGACTCATGTCCATTGAGTCGGGGATGCCATCCAACCATCTCATCCTCTGTCATCCCCTTCTCCTCCTCCCTTCAATCTTTCCCAGCATCAGGGTCTTTTTCAGTGAGTCAGTTATTCACTTCAGGTGGCCAAAGTATTGGAGTTTCAGCTTCAGCATTAGTCCTACCAATGAATATTCAAGACTGATTTCCTTTAGGATGGACTGGTTGGATCTTCTTGCAGTCCCAGGGACTCTCAAGAGCCTTCTCCAACACCACAGTTCAAAAGCATCAATTCCTCTGCACTCAGCTTTCTTTATAGTCCAACTCTCACATCCATACATGACTACTGGAAAAACCATAGCCTTAAGTAGACGGACCTTTGTTGGCAAAGTAATGTCTCTGCTTTTTAATATGCTGTCTAGGTTACTCATAACTTTTCTTCCAAGGAGCATGCGTCCTTTAATTTCAGTCACCATCTGCAGTGATTTTGGAGCCCCCCAAAATAGTCTCTCACTATTTCCATTGTTTGCCCATCTATTTGCTATGAAGTGATGGGACCCGAAGCCATAATCTTTGTTTTCTGAATGTTGAGCTTTAAGCCAACTTTTTTCACTCTCTTCTTTCACTTTCGATAAGAGGCTCTTTAGTTCTTCTTTGTTTTCTGCCATATGGGTGGTATCATCTGCGTATCTGAGGTTATTGATATTTCTTCCAGCAATCTTGATTCCAGCTTGTGCTTCATCCAGCCTGGCATTTCGCTTGATATACTCTGCATATAAGTTAAATAAGCAAGGTGATAACATATAGCCTTGATGTACTCCTTTTCCTATTTGGAACCAGTCTGTTGTTCCATGATCGGTTCTAACTGTTGCTGGTTGACCTGCATACAGATTTCTCAGGAGGCAGGTCAGGTGGTTTGGAATTCTCATCTCTTTCAGAATTTTCCACAGTTTGTTGTGATCCATACAGACAAAGGCTTTGGCATAGTCAATAAAGCATAAGTAGATGTTTTTCTAGAATTCTCTTGCTTTTTCGATCATCCAGCGGATGTTGGCAGTTTGATCTCTGGTTCCTCTGCCTTTTCTAAATCCAGCTTGAACATCTGGAAGTTTATGGTTCACATACTATTGAAATCTGGCTTGGAGAACTTTGAACATTACTTTGCTAGCATGTGAGATGAGTGCAATTGTGTGGTAATCTGAACATTCTTTGGCATTGCCCTTATTTGGGATTGGAATGAAAACTGACCTTTTCCAGTCCTGTGGCCACTGCTGAGTTTTCCAAATTTGCTGACATATTGAGTGCAGCACTTTCACAGCATCATATTTTAGGATTTGAAATAGCTCAACTGGAATTCCATCACCTCCACTAGCTTTGTTCATAGTGATGCTTCCTAAGCCCACTTGACTTCACATTCCAGGATGTCTGGCTCAAGGTGAGTGAGCACACCATCGTGGTTATCTGGGTCATGAAGATTTTTTTTGTATAGTTCTTCTGTGTATTCTTGCCACCTCTTCTTAATATCTTCTGCTTCTGTTAGGTCCATACCATTTCTGTCCTTTATTGTGCCCATCTTTGTATGAAATTTCCCCTGGTATCTCTACTTTTCTTGAAGAGATCTCTAGTCTTCCCCATTCTATTGTTTTCCTCTATTTCTTTGCATTGTGTTGGGGGCCAGCGTGAGGAACTCCGCCCATGGCAAAGGTCATGAGGAAGGAGGCTTGGCATACGCAAAGGCGTGATCAAGCTTCAGGAAACCCCCTGTTCCTGAGCATCTACCCCAAAACCAGAGTCTGTTTTATGCTCTCGCCTACACCTCTGACTTTACAGGGGGCTCTCCCCCATAACCGTTTCTCTCGGAGAAGGAGTAAACTTGCAGCTCCAAGGCAATTAAAATTCCTGGGCGTGACAAGAGTGTTTCAGCTTATGGACTCCTCTGAAGGTTCTCTAGCCCGCCTGTATAGGTTTGTCTGGCCACATGTGATTGTTTACAGCCTCCCAATCTGAGAGGCACGAGATGTTTTAGATTTACAAAAGGCAAATTCTTTGGGGGAGTTAGAAATTATCAGTATAGTGGGTTGGTTAGGAATTATATCGGTGAAGGGTTTTTCATTTGTTGTGTCAATGATTGCTGCTAATTCCCTGCTCTGGGTGGGACAAGGATGTCTCAGGTCAAACCTCTCTGCTGACAGACTAGCTTGTGTGACAGGATTATCCATACTCCTGCCACTAAACAGCACAGAGAGTTTTGGAGTATTTTGAGAGTCTTAGTTAGCATAGGGCTTTTTCTTCTCATTGAGTCAATGATTGCCGCCAGGCCTCCACATCCTTAGGCATCTAGGAATATATTCAATGTATTTGGAATATAGAAAAGGAAATATAGTAGTTTTTAAGGTTAGCAATACTAGACCTTTTGAGTTAATGGATTTTCTCTTTTGTAATAGATCACTGTGCTTTGTTATAAGTCACTGTGTCTTTGTTATGTAAAAATGTAACCTTATCACTATCTTAAGACTAGATAGATCTTAAGGGGAGCATTGGTGAAAGGATTTTCATTTGTTGGGCTGATGTTTGCTGTTAAATCTCCATATTCCCTGTCCTTATAATGAATATAACTAACAATATAGGAGAAATAAGTATTAACCTTTAAACATATAGGAGAAATAAGTATTAACCTTTAAGATTAATCCTGTTAACCTTGGGTTAAATAAATTCCTTTCTTGATTGTAACTCACTACACCCTCACCCTATAGGAATGCAACTTTATCTGGAGGGTGGTGCCTGGTTTAAGAAAAACCACCCTTGGAAGAAATAAGGTTTTTGGTTATCAGAAAGAAAGGGTCATAGAATGTCAGCAGGTCTCACTCATGGCCAGAAGATGATGTAATATCCCTAAGACCCCCGTGTGACTCTGTATTCATCCCTATGTGTAACAAAAGGTATATAAGCAAACCCCAAAATGAAGAAATCGGATCAGTTTCCGGAAAGACTGATTCCACCATGTCGCTTCTTTCTTGCTCCCGTTTCTCTGGCTGAATTCCCATCTGGCTTCAGCCTCCTTTTCTCCACTACACTATCTCTTACTACACTATCCGTTTCTAATCTCTCTCTATATCTGTAATTAAATATGTATTTTTCCAAAGACGCTGATGCCGACGCCGTCCCCACCTTTGAATTCCCTGGATCCACCGGGGCTGGACCCCGGCAAATTTTTTTTCTTTTTTCCTTTTTTTCCCTCTGTTGCTGTAGTTGCTGATTTTATTAGTACTAATAAGTTTATTTACACTTTTGAGTATTTTTTTTTGTTGTTAATCACAATTTTTATTTCCTTTAAATACATCTGCCTCTACATTGGCCTTTTGTGGTTTTGAGGTCCCCCTTTTTTTCCTTTTTTAATTAAAAAAATTAATTTATTATTTTTCTACATGTATTAGTTAGTTTGCTTTTCTTATTCTTTTCCTGTTGTAGTTATTCTTTTTTTAATTTACTTATTTTAATTGGAGGCTAACTACTTTACAATATTGTATTTGTTTTGTCATACATTGACATCAATCAACCATGGGTGTACATGTGTTCCCCATCCTGAACCCCCCTCCCGCTTCCCTCCCCACCCCATCCCTCTGGGTCATCCCAGTGCACCAGCCCCGAGCCTGTATCATGCATTGAACCTGGACTGGCAATTCATTTCACATATGATAATATACATGTTTCAATGCCATTCTCCCAAATCATCCCACCCTGGCCCTCTCCCACAGAGTCTAAAAGACTGATCTATACATTTGTGTCTCTTTTGCTGTCTCACATACAGGGTTATTGTTACCATCTTTCTAAATTCCATATATATGTGTTAGTATACTGTATTGGTGTTTTTCTTTCTGGCTTACTTCATTCTGTATAGTAGGCTCCAGTTACTCTTTAATATATAGAAACCTCCTTTATCTACCTCTATTTCATTTTGTTTTTCTATTCTTTTTCTTTTTTTCCTTCCTTTTCTCTCTTTTTCTTACCATGTTTGTCTGTCTTGCTGTCATTGCTTTGTTCCCCAGTTGGCATATTGTTTTGTTTTTGTTTTTCAGTTTATGTTTTAGTTAGTTTCATTTTCAACTGGTTGATATCATTTTTGCTTTCTTTTGCTCATGGGGTCAATCTCTTCTACTTTATTATTATTTTTTTTTT
>NW_024071582.1:0-7087 GCF_014754425.2 Oryx dammah
CCAGGAGCCCCACAGGGCCCTGCACCGAGGTAAGGCCACGTCTCCACACTGAGTCTCATTCTAGATTTCAGTGGAAAAAAGAATCCCCTGGGTTACTCTTAAAATATAGATTCCTGATTCCCACTCAGACATTCCATAGGTCCTATGGAGCCACTGGTGGTAATGAACTCGCCTCCCAATGTAGCAGACTAAAGAGATGTGGATTTGATCCCTGGGTCGGGAAGATCCCCTGGAGGAAGGCACAGCAACCCGGTCCAGTATACTTGCCTGGAGAATCCCATGGACAGAGGAGTCCAGTAGGTTGCAGTCGATAGGGTCAAAAAGAGTTGGACATGATTGAAGCGACTTACAAACATGCCCCAACCACTAATGCCGAAGAAGCTGAAGTTTACTGTTCTATAAACACCCACAAGACTTTCTAGGCCTAACACCAAGAGGGAAAAAATAAATAAATAAAAAAGAGATGTGAAAATGTCCTTTTCATCATGGGGTATTGGAGTGCAAAATAGGAAGTCAAAGGATATCTGGAGTAACAGGCAAGTTTGGCCTTGGAGTACAAAATGAAGCAGGGGAAAAGCTAACAGACTTTTGTCATGAGAACACACTGGTCATAGCAAACACACTCTTCCAACAACACAAGGGGCAACTCTACACATGGACAACACCAGATCTGAAATCAGCTCGAGTGTATTCTTCTCAGCCAAAAATGGAGAAGCTCTATACAGTCAGTAAAAACAAGTCCTGGAGCTGACTGTGGCTCAGATCATTGGCTCCTTATTGCAAAATTCAGGCTTAAGTCAAAAAAACTAGGGGAAACCCCTAGGCCATTCCGCTGTGACCTAAATCAAGTCCCTTATGATTATACAGTGAAAGTGAAAGTTGCTCAACAGGTTCAACTCTTTGTGACCCCATAGACTGTACAGTCTATGGAATAATACTGGAATGGGTAGCGTTTCCCTTCTCCAGGGATTTCTCAACCCAGGGATTCAATCCAGGTCTCCTGCATTGTGGGCAGATACTTTACCAAGTGAGCTATCAGTGATTACACAGTGGAGGTGACGAATAGATTCAAGGAATTAAGATCTGGTAGACAGATTGCCTGAAGAACTATGACAGAGGTTTGTAACATTGTACAAGAGGCAGTGACCAAAAGCATCCCAAAGAAAAAGAAATGCAAGAAGGCACAATGCTTGTCTGAGGAGGCTTTACAAATAGCTGAGGAAAGAAGAGAGGTGAAAAGCATGGGAGAAGGAAAGATATACTCAACTGAGTGCAGAGTTCCAGAGAACAGTAAGAAGAGATCAGAAGGCCTTCTCAAATGAACAATGCAAAGAAATCAGAAAACAATAGAATGGGAAAGACTACAGAGATCTCTTCAAGAAAACTGGAGCGATCAGGGGAACTATTCATGCGAAGATGGGCATGAGAAAGGACAGAAACTGTAAGGACCTAACAGAAGCAGAAGAGATTAAGACCAGGTGGCCAGAATACACAGGCGAACTACAAAAAGGGTCTTAATGACCCGGGTAACCACGATGCTGTGGTCATTAACCTAGAGCCAGACCTCCTGGAGCCTGAATTCAAGTGGGCCTTAGGAAGCATGCCTATGAACAAAGCTAGGGGAGGTGACTGAATTCTAGCTGGAGCTATTTAAAATCCTAAAAGATGATGCTGTTAACGTGCTGTACTCAATATGTCAGCAAATTTGGAAAACTCAGCAGTGGCCCCAGGACTGGAAAGAGTCAGTTTTCATTCCCATCCCAAAGAAGAGCAGTGCCAAAGAATTTTCAGATTATAGCACAATTGCACTCATTTCATGTGCTAGCAAAGTTATGCTCAAAATCCTTCAAGCTAGGCTTTGGCGGTGTATGAACTGAGAACTTCCAGATGTATAAACTGGGTTTAGAAAAGGTAGAGGAACCAGAGATCAAATTGCCAACATTAGCTGGATCATAGAGAAAGCAAGGGAATTCCAGAAAAAGCATCTATTTTGGCTTCATTGATTACTGGAAAGCCTTTGACTGTGTGGATCACAGCAAATCATGGAAAATTCTTAGAGATGGGAATACCAGACCAACTTGCCTGTTTCCTGAGCAACCTGTATGAGACTCAATAAGGAAGAGCCGAGTGGTTCAAAATGGGAAAGGACCACAAGGCCATATACTGTTACTCTGTTTATTTAACTTTATGCAGAGTACATCATGCAAAATGCAGGCTGGATGACCCACAAGCTGGAATCAATATTACCATGAGAACTATCACAAACCTCGAATAAGCAGATAATAGCACCCTACTGGCAGAAAATGAAGAGGAACTAAAGAGACTCTTTAGAGAAGGCAAAGGCACCCCACTCCAATACTCTTGCCTGGAAAATCCCATAGATGGAGGAACCTGGAAAGCTTCAGTCCATGAGGTCGCTGAGGGTCAGACATGACTAAGTGACTTAGCAGCAGCAGCAGCAAAGAGCATCTAGATGAGGGCGAGAGGAAAGCGAAAAAGCTGACTTAAAACTCAACATTCAAAACACTAAGATCACGGCATCCGGTCCCATCACTTGACGGCAAGTAGGAAGGGGAAAAGTGGGAGCAGTGACAGATTTTATCTTCTTGGTCTCCAAAATCCCTGCGGATGTTGACTGCAGACATGAAATTAAAAGATGCTTGTTCCTTAGAAGGAAAACTATGACAATCCTAGACAGCATATTAAAAAGCAAAGACATCACTTTGCTGACTAAAGTCTTTATAGTCAAAGCTATATTTTTTCCAGTAGTCCTGTATACATGTAAGAGCTGGACTGACCCTTGCTTCACCAAATCAAGTGGAATTCAGATCATTTTAATGGAAGAGAGAGCTTTAGGGAGCTGAGATCTAAGCCCTCATGGCTTCCTAATTTCCTTGTATGACCAGTTAAGAGTTTAGGGGGTTGCCCTGGGCTTCACAGATGGCACTAGTGGTAGAGAACACGCCTGCCAATGCAGGAGATATAAGAGATGTGGATTCCATCCTTGGGTGGGGAAGATCCCCTGGAGGAGGGCATGGCCACCCATTCCAGTATTCTTGCCTGGAAAATCCTATAGACAGAGGAGCCGGGTGGGCTACAGTCCCTGGGGTCTCAAAGAGTTGGACAGGACTGAGCAACTAAGCACAGCACAGCACAGCTGCCTAGCATAGGGTTGGACACACAAGAGGTGATTAATATCCATTTATTTGATGTAGTAGTGGTGGTCCTCAACCAAGTTTTACAGAAGATTTTTAGGATAATTTCTTTATAACTGTGTAGTGTTTCTTTGCCAAGGTAGTCCAGTCATTTATCTGGTACTATATTCAAATGGGTCAAAAAGCGAACTTCCTTGGTGGTCAAGTGGTTAAGAACCTGTCTGCTGATGCAGGGGACATGGGTTCAATCCCTGCCCCGGGAAGATCCCACATGCTGAGGGGCAACTGAGCCTGTGTGACACAACTGCTGAAGCCCATGGGCCCTAGAGCCTGCGCTCCACAACAAGAGAAGCCACCACAATGAGAGACAGAGCACCACAAGGATGAGCGGTCCGCCTCGGGAAAACCCACATGCACCAACAAAGACCCAGCATGGTCAGGAAGAAACTCACCACATGGATAATTTCAAATGCCTTTAGAAAAGAGAGAAACTTTTACAATGTTCAAAGCCCCCGCTGCAGGAACACACTTAGAGCATCCATCCCAGCTCCCAATGAGAAGGGGGCATGCGTGTGTGCTGAGGTGCTTCAGTCCATGCTAAGTTCTTTCAGTAGAGGCCGACTCTGTGACCCTATGGACTGCAGGCCACCGGGCTCCTCTGTCCATGGGGTTCTCCAGGCAAAAATACTGGAGTGGATTGCCCTGCCCTTCTCCAGGGAATTTTCCCTGGAGAAAATGGAACCTGGGTGCCCTCCATCTCCTGCATTGGCAGGTGGGTTCTTTAACACCAGTGCCGTCTGGGAAGCCCCATTAGAAGGGCACAGCTCTAAAAAGAAATGTGACCATATCTATGTGATAAATTTGGAGAGGTCTGGGGAGAAGTTTATACTGGCAACACCCACTGACAGTAGAAACTCAGCTACCGTTGACATGAGACTCTCTAGGGACACTGGAGAATGAGCTCGATTAAAATGTCCTGAGACCATTAGAAGCCATGCCCAATGTTAGGTGTGTTACTTCCAGAACTTTCATTAACCAGACCCTGGCAACTTCTGTGGAGCCTTGTTTTCAGTGATTACTAACTGCAGGGGTGACTGTCAACTTTCACAAGGGCATTTTGTATTCACTTGCCCACCATGTTTCAGTGTAAATCATTCTCGTCTCTGCTTTTCTTAAAAAACCACTTCTTTTTTGGCTGCTTTGGGTTTTAATTGTGACATGCAAGCTCTTTCAATGCAGCACGGGCTTCTCTCTAGCTAAAGCACACGGGCTCCGTAGTTGGAGGGCGAACTTAGTTGCACTGTGGCATGTGGGATCTTAGTTCCCCAATCCAACCACTTCACCTACATCGGAAGGCCAATTCTTAACAAGTGGACTACCAGGGAAGGCCCTCCTCTCTGCTTTCTGTGTCGTGTCCCATGTGACCAACAAAAGAGCTCCCTCAGTGCATGTCTTATAGTGGCGCTTGCCCAGATAATCCTCTACGTGACCGCTGTCCCTTCCACTAGGAGCCACGGGAAGCGGTGTTTCTCATTACAGCTGTTTACAGGCATTGCCAGGGAATGCTGGTGGTCAAGAATCCGACGACCAGTGCAGGGGAGGTAAGAGGTGTGGATTTGATCCTCGGTCGGGAAGATCCCCTGGAACAGGACATGGCAACCCTTTCTCCATTTTTGCCTGGAGAAGCCCATGGACAGAGGAGCCTGGCGGGCTACAGGTCAGAGGGTGGCAAAGAGTCGGACAGAACTGAAGTGACTTAGCATGCACTCACAGGTATTCTAGTTCTTTTTCTTCCAGGCAGAAAGTGGAAAGACTTCCTGTCTCTGCCCACTTTGAAATTAGGGAAGGCTGTGGAGTTGTCAATACACTGTGAACACAACTGTCCTGTGTCACTTTGGGGCAGAAGCTATAGAAGCCAGGCCGTGTTTCACCAAGTCCTTCTCCCTCTATCCGTCGGTGATTGGATGGTGATTATGGATGCTCATATCCAGATGGAGCCTCCTCCCTTGGCCTTAATCCCTGGGTACTAGATGGGCAGACCTCTCCCCACTGACCAACACTAGGCACACACAGCATGAGCCCAAAACAGACCTTAGTTGCTGTAAGCCACCCAAACTTGGGTGTTCTTTGTTACTGCAGCATAACTTCCCCTGCTCTGACTGATAAAGAAGCTATGACCTTCTACACAAATGCAGGAGTGATCTGGATCTTCCAGAAGAGTACCCACTGCTGAAAAGGAACCTCAAGATCAATGGGCTGCTCCTGCTCCTGAATTCAGTGAGCTCAATCCAAGGCTGTGGATAGTTCTGAGAGCCGGCAGGAGCCCTCTATCCCTTTCCAGCAGCTCCCCACTGGAGAGTGAATGGTGCTCCTGTTTCTGAATGTGGTCTGCAGCCCGAGCCCCTCATATAGGAAACCACCACCACCGAGGGCCATGAACCACCTTTCTGATGGTTCTCACACAAAATGTGTAAAAATGGTGGACAGAAGACAGAAATTTTTTGTGCAAATGAAGAGCCTTGTGGATGCTGTAAACCTTGAGTTCACTTATGGCTGAGAAGTTCTGACTGTTGATTTTATATTTGCTGGATTCCAAGCGAAAAAAATGTGTGGTTGCTCTGCCAAACTTAACACACAGAGGATGGACATGATCAACTAGCAGATGCTATCGTTCTCAAGGTGGGCTCTGAGGCCTTGGGAATCCTAGCATTTAAAAAAAAAAAATTTTATGATCCTGATTATTTTTCTTTATAATTCTATATTGCTTTCTAAACCGTATTCATTTATTCATGTATTACTTGTTTTCGGCTGTGCTGGGTTTTTATTGCTGCGTGCAGGCTTTGTCCACTTGTGGCATGGGGTACTGTTTGTGGAGTGTGCAGGCTTCTCGCTGGGGTAGCTGGTGTAGGCAGGGAGCATGGGCTCTAGGTCCTGGGCTCGGTAGTGTGGCGCTCGGGTTTTGTTTCTCTGCATTATGTGGGATCTTCCCAGACCAGGGTTCAAACCCGGGTCTCTTGCATTAGCAGGCAAATTCTTTACCGCTAGACAGACCCCCAGAGAAACTCTGAATCCTAGCTTTATCACTCAGTCATTCCCAGGTTCCTCATCTATAAAATGAGATGGTAAACTGGATTCTTAGGAGAATCAAATGAGACGCTGAAAGCACATCAGAGACAGACTCCTCATAAAGCTTATATCTCGGGGAAGAGTCAAATGACTCTCATCTGGGAATGACACACATGAAGGCTTCTCTGGGACACAAACCTGAAAGATGAGATTAACTGGGTGCGGCGGTGAGAAGGGTGGAAGGGAAGAACCTAATCGGTAGAGAGACTGGCTCCAGAAAAATCCCTGGGGAATCATGCAAGCCAAACTAAAGCAGTGAGGCCGAAGAGGAAACAATCTTCCAGGAGTCAAGGCTTTCCTAAATACACTGTGAGCTAGAAGGAGCCTGAGGCCAGTCCCTGCAAATTTAGGACTTCACACCACAGCAGCCAGCCTGCGTTCAATTCCCTGCCAGAGAAACCACACTCCCCAAATGTTCCGCAGGGTCCTCGAACCACAGGGGTCGAAAGTGAATAGGTTTGCAGGCAGAGGAGGAAGATTAAGAAGGCAGGTAAGAAGGTACAGCGGTAGGAAACAGCCCCGTTTCCCTTGGCAGCTGAGGTGTCTAGAGGGGGCCGCGCTGAGGGGGCAGGGGTGCCTCCAAGACTGGTTGGGCAATTGGCAGCGCCCACAACTTCAGGTTGAGGAATCTGCTCAGGTTGTTGGACCTCAGTCAAAGGAGAATGGGCGCCCCCTAGCAGCAGGAATCAGTAGTGGACCCCGAAGGACCCAGATGAGGGGCGGGGGCGGAGGGGGTGCGGCTCAGGATGGGGTAGACTGCCTGGCACAGTTTTCTTCTCACAGGAGCTCACTCCTTCCGGCATGAC
>NW_024071583.1:0-709 GCF_014754425.2 Oryx dammah
ATTCATATCAATGTATGGCAAAACCAATACAGCATTGTAAAGTAAAATAAAGTAAAAATTAAAAATAAATAAAAATATCAGCCCTGGAAATACTATGGAAGGAATAATGCTGAAGCTGAAATTCCAGTACTTTGGCCACTTCATGCAAAGAGTTGACTCATTGGAAAAGACTGCTGGGAGGCTTTGGGCAGGAGGAAAAGAGGACAACAGAGGATGAGATGGCTGGATGGCATCACTGGATAAATGGATGTGAGTTTGAGTGAACTCCGGGATTTGGTGATGGACAGGGAGGCCTGGCTTGCTGCGATTCATGGGGTCACAAAGACTCTGACATACTGACTGACTGAACTGAACTGAACTGAACTGAACCAAACTTAAAATTGTAAAAGTAAAAACAAAACTTTAAGTGAGGTAAATACAGCAAATTGGGGCCAAAAGTGAAATACTTATGGGAGAAAGTTAGAGGATGAAACGGGACACTTAAAATATAACAAAGAAAAGTGTAACTGCAGGACCTAACGAGGGCAATGTGACTTCCATATTGTTACCCGGCATTATTTTTGTTTTAGAAAATCACAGAATAATCTTACATGAAAAATATTCTAAGATCGCATGGGATGCAGAATAAAGTTATATATTTTAAAACATTCTGACTTAAAATGCACTAGAGTGAAATCATTCAACTGCAAAATAACTTTCTACCTTAAGC
>NW_024071583.1:719-7086 GCF_014754425.2 Oryx dammah
TGTTAACACATGAGAAGATGGGCAGCCCTAGCAGATATTTACAGACAATGCCTGTTTCTGCCTAAGGCTAAGGTTGTAGATCCAAGTGGCAGGTGGGATAAGGGTTCCATCTCAGAATACCATATGACACCACAGGTGTTCTTCTCTGGGAAGCTTTAAAAAGACATTGTGGGAAGTACAATATGAGGGAGGAAATCAAGGAAACTGACAAGAGCTGTGTTCTTTTAATTGTCCTGAATCTCACTTATCATTCCATTTCCAATGACAGACATTACATGCAATCTGAACCGTCTCCCAAACTCTGCCAGTTCTAATTTTTTGATGTTGTTCAGTCACTCAGACTTGTCAGACTCTTGTGACTCCAGGTATAGCAAGAACCCTGGGCTCACTTGCCCTCCAAATATCCCAGAGTTTATTCAAAGCCAAGACATTTGTGTCTGTGACGCTTTGCAGCCATCTTGCCCTCTGTTGTTCCCTTCTCCTGCACCCAATTTTTCCCAGTATCAGTTTCCTCCCAGCGATTTTGCTCTTGGCCTCAGGAGAGCAATATATTGGCTCTTCATGTGCAGCATCAGTCCTTCTGAAAATACTCAGAAATGATTTCCTTCATGCTTTACTCGTTTGAACTCCATGCTCACCATAGTTCTCTCATATGTCTTCTCCAACCCTACTGTTGTAAAGTATCATATTCTGGCAGTCAGATTTTGTGTGCCTGCTCACTTCTCCATACATTACTCCTGAAATTCAGCTTTGACTATTCAGGTCTTGTTCAATAATCTCTCAGTTTTGTAATATGGTTTCTAGTTTGCTCATATATTTTCATCCAATTGGCAAGTGCCTTTAATTTCATGGCTGCCATCACATCACACAGTCATACCGGAGGTTAAGAAAGTAAAACCTGCCACTAATTCAACTGTATGGGGCCTGCAAGGGGGAAGGACCATTTTGGTACTCGGGTCTGGAAGATCCCCAAAAGAAGGAAATGGTAGGCTATAGTCCTTGGGTCACAAAGAGTCAGACATTACTGAATGATCTCATTTTCACACACAGTCTAAGACAGTAAGAGACAATTAACTAGATGTAGATGACTTGATGAAACCCCCCTCTTTTTTCTATGATCTAAATTCCAATTAAAGTTTACCTATTAAGATTACATGACTATGACTAACTATACCTGCCTGTTCTTTTTACTTATTTATTTATTTATTTATTTTTCTCAGTCTCTCTTTTTTAAGCTACCATTTACATAATGCTACATTCCGGGACACTTGCCGTCTTCTTTTACAAGAATTAAATTGTGCCCATGCCGGTCTCTGACATTTGACAGCCTCTTAAAACAGTTAAGTTTTCAGGACGGAAATAAGGAATCTGTGTTCTGAGAAAATGTTAGGTCAGTTTTATAAATAGCTAGATATTTTCAGGAACTGATTTTGACATCAATTCCTGCACCTTCTCTTATCTGGAAAAGAACTATGTTTCCTCAAGCTGATGACAATTCCTCATTAGCAGAAATTTCAGGAAAAATTAATGTGCTTATTTTCATGTTCAAGTCAGTGATGTACCAATTGTGTGAGTACATGTGTAACCTTCCACCAAACAGATTAATTCATGTCAATTAATGTTTGTTGTTTCACCGGCAAGTCTAAAGGAATTACCTAGTTTGCCTAGAAAGAAAACCAGAACTTCCGATTTGGCAGAAAATAAAAGAGCACGTTGAGTACAACTCTCTCCATGGACGAATCACAAATAATACTTCTATAAAGGGAACATTCCTCCAGAACATCAAGTCTATATTAGCAGAAGACCTTGCTCAACAGAGAAGACTATATGAAAAGGAGACATAACTGGGAAGAATGGAGGGAAGATGGGAGAAGGAGGACGAGAGGAATAGAACCAAACCTGTTACCTGGGGTGGGAGATGGAGAAGCAAGGAATAGACTGAGGACTCAGGTAAGTCACCTCACTAAACTTAAATTACTTTTGACTGAAAGGAAGCAAGGTGAAGAAGCTGATGACATTTAGTTTGTCTAGAGTGAGAATCAGAGAATGTGTGGTGTCTTGCATCCCCCAAACTGCAGTGCAGGTGAACTAGTGTGCATAGGGCCTGGAAGATGAAACAAGGGGTTAGAAAGCCAACCTGGGAGGGAAGTGCTTTTGACTCTGTGGAGATGGAATGATGGGTCTGTGACGACCAAGTGTGTAGAAAGGAATGCCTTTTCAAAAATCAAACTAACAAAGAAGTAGGACCTTAGGGCACAGTCATACAACGAGGTGGTGACAGTATTGCATTTTCCCCTCTTGCCACATGCTAAGACCTACTATCAGGCCATAGAAAAAGACTAGTCAGAACTACCACTCATGCTTCTGCCACCACAAGCTAGAAGAGGATCCCACATAACTTTTCTGCCCCATGATTGCTGGCTCCTCTGCAAAACTGACACCACCAGGTTTCCAACACCCCAAGCACCTGTAAAATGCAATGGCTTTTTCAAAGATCTGCTTCACTAGCTGACCATCTGGCAGGAGAAAAAGAAGTCTCTGTTTTGAACAAGGCATTCCATAAATTTCCATTATTATAGGAAATACATATATTTTTTTAACATAGTGACCATTTAACTGTGTTAACATAGGTAGCTAAAACTGACTTTAAAATTGAGATAATATGCAGCTGAAACATTTTATTTTATTTTTTCAAGTTGAGAACAGCTGGATACTAAGACATTTTAAGTGTAACAAATTTAAGCTTGAAGTTCCCCTAGAAACTTGGACGGAGAAGGCAATGGCACCCCAATCCAGTACTCTTGCCTGGAAAATCCCATGGACGGAGGAGCCTGGTGGGCTGTAATCCATGGAATTGCTAAGAATCGGACACGACTGAGCGACTCCACTTTCACTTTTCACTTTCATGCGTTGAAAAAGGAAATGGCAACCCACTCCAGTGTTCTTGCCTGGAGAATCCCAGGGACAGGGGAGCCTGGTGAGCTGCGGTCTATGGGGTCGCACTTAGTCGGACACGACTGAAGTGACTTAGCAGCAGCAACTTGGAACCAGAGAGAAATCCTGAAGCCACTTAAAGGGGTATTTGGTGTAGAAATAGAATATGTTGTTACATGAGGAGCAAAATAAATTCGAATAGGTAAGTATATAAAACTATTAGTGGAAGTGTATTATTTGAGGCTATTATCTTTGTATGTTTTAAAGGATCAATATTTCCTAAACTGCAACTGGCAGGCATGGTTCCCAGTGTCAATAATCACTGATACATCTACCTCTGAAGGTCAACTCATCAGCCATCTTTGTTATATGAAATTCATACTAATTACAACTGATCTACCAAATAGGAGCCTGATCATGAAGTATAATGAAGGTTAAAATTTATGTTGGTGATGCCAACAAATTCATACATTTCTCTTATTTCAATATTAAATTTTCATGTTTACCTAGATAGTTACATTTTGTATTCTGAAATATTTCAGAGGAACATGAGGCTTTATCTCAATGCCTGTCTATTTCATTGTGCATTTATATAAACATTTGGGCTTTTGAATGGTCATCTGACACTAAATTTGTCCATTCCAGTGAATGTTTATTCACTGATTCCTGAAAGTCTGATGTTCACACTTGTCGTCTTCTGTTTGACAACTCTTAATTTACCTTCATTCATGAACCTAACATTAATTTACCTTCATTCATGAACCTAACATTCTGGGTTCCTATGAAATAACGTTCTCTACAGCATCAAACTTTACTTTTATCCATAGTCATATCCACAATTAGGTATTGTTTTTCCTTTGGCTCCATCTCTTCCTCTTAAATGATTTCCAGAAGCATATAGAGCATCAACCAACCTGGAGAGTTCACCTTTCAGCCTCCTATCTTTTTGGTTTTTCATATTGTTCATGGGGTTTTCAAAGCAAGAATACTGAGGGAGTTTTCCATTTCCCTTCTCCAATGGACCACATTTTGCCAGAATTCCCCACCATCTCCAATCCATCCTGGGTGGCCCACCATGGCAGGTCTCATAGTTTCATTGAGGTAGACAAAGCTGTGATCCATATGATCAGTTTGGTTAGCTTTCTGTGATCGTGTATTTCATTCTGTCTGCTATTTGTTCCATAAACTTAAGAGGCTAATGGAAACTTCCTAATGGAATAGACAGACTGTGAGTGAATCTGGGTCTTGTTCTGATATATGGGACCATATTCAATAAACCTTTAATCCAATTTACTCTTGATGGATGTGGCTGTGTTCAGGCCCTGTTGTTTGAACTGAGGACTAACTATGGTATGAACAGTGAAAGTAATTGGGACCTTCTTCAAAAGGACTTGGGCAAGCACTCTTGTATTCAGTACCCATCACCCTGCTGCATCCCATTCTTGGACCATGCCTCTTCCGGAGACTCCTGGACACTCACAAGTAAGTCTGGCTCAGTCTCTTGTGGGAACACTGCTCTTACTTTTGCCTCCTGCTGAACACAAGGTTTTGTTTGTGCCCTCCAACTGTCTGTTTCAGACCTGTGGAAGTTCTATAATTAAATCCAACTGGCCTATAAAGTCAAATTCCTTGTGCGTTCTCAGTCCCTTTGCCAGATCCCCAGGTTGAGCAATTGGTAGTAGTCCTAAAACTTCCTTACCTGTACATGAATTTCTTTAGAATGATTATCCTTAAATTTGTGGATTGTGCACTAGGCCAAAGGTTCAAAGTTTACCTCCTCTGAGAGGGCTTATGTCACAAACTGCATGAACAAGGTCTGTAGCAGACAGACCTCTTCCCGGTCATGCCATTGCTGACCCATGCCTCTGCAGGAGACACTCAATCACTGAAAAGCAGTTCTGACTCTGTCTTTGTGGGATCCCTGGGTATTAGGTGCACAAAAAGTTTTATTGAGCACTCTCAGCTTGGCTGGTAGGTATTAATTCTAAATGCAAATTCACCCCTCCTACAGTCTTGTTTTGACTTTTCCTTTGCCTAGGACATGATTTTTTTGTTTGTTTGCTTGCTTTGTTTTTCTTTTTTGGTGGGATCCAACATTTTCCTGTCAATGGTCATTCAGTAACAAGCTGTAATTTTGCAGCTCTCACAGGGAAAGATGAGTTCACACACTCTACTTTGCCATCTTCACTTCCTCACAGGCACAAACCAGCAAAGGGGGACATCCTTATATCCCAACTCTGCACTTTCTTCACCTTTCTGTACTGTCAGATAGGCTGGAAGCCCATGGACAGGGCCAAGGTCACACCCTCTCTTCTAGGATGCCTGTGCTTTCACAATGAAGGCCCCTACCTTATCATGACATTTGTCTCACAAGATGATATTGTTTGTGACGGGCAGAGAGCGAGTTGTGCCCCCTGGTGGGCTGACCCGAGGCAGCACTATCCCAGAGCCTTCTTCTAATATGGAAAACGTCTCCAGTGCAGTAGCTTGTCTTCTGTTCTTCCTCCTTCCAGTCTCTACTCTTTTCTGAAGGACCTTCACCTCTTAAAAGACTCGGATCCATTTATAGCCATATCCACCATTTTCACAGGCCAGCCCAATTCTCATAGACTGAGAGGTCCACAGGCTATGCTTTCAATGCCCCACACCACTGGGTTTGCATTGGATGAGTCCTCAAGCATTCCATATCCTTTTTCTGGTAAACACACACACATCAACACTGCAGAAACTGTGAGCTTCTTTGTGTCTCTTGATATAAATCAAAATTTGTGAACACACTGTCCTGAGTTGTCACTGGCCATCCTTTCCTCATTCCTGTCTTGAACAAGACCACCTCATAGGTGCATGGACTATTGTCCCACACTCTGTGGATGCCTGATGCAGCCTTCTGCTTGCTCCATATCTCACGGTCTGTAACATTCATCTCTGTCAGCTGTGGTTGGACAAATATCCACCAAGAAAAATGCACAAATGTGGGCAACAAGCTCATGTGGGTAGACACACAAATGTTCAAGGCACATAACCAGAAAGGGAAATAGATGTTTCTGTAGCTGAAGAACCAGTGCATCATATGAAATATAGAGATTTCCATATTTCTTATAGGAAAAGCTCCATTCTTAACTCAAATATGATGTATAGAGAAGTCCAAATTCCATGATGGAGACTCAGCACCTAGGTTTTGATACCGTAAAAACAAATCATTCCCCACTTCATGGAATCAATCCTTTGTCTTGGTATATATTATTAAAAATAGAGCAAACTCCTTACTTCATTAAAAAACAGGGGTGCCCAGATTTTCATTTGTGCAATAGAGATAATTCCATTTTCATACGGGTTTTCCATATCTTCAAAGAGCAGTCCCAATATTGTCCTATTTGAAGTATCCAGAACTTCACATTTAATGGTAGAAAACCACCACCTAGATTCATATATG
>NW_024071584.1:0-5923 GCF_014754425.2 Oryx dammah
GAAACAGTGGAAACAGTGTCAGACTTTATTTTGGGGGGCTCCAAAATCACTGCAGATGGTGACTGCAGCCATGAAATTAAAAGACGCTTATTCCTTGGAAGAAAAGTTATGACCAACCTAGATAGCATATTCAAAAGCAGAGACATTACTTTGCCAACTAAGGTCCATCTAGTCAAGGCTATGGTTTTTCCTGTGGTCATGTATGGATGTGAGAGTTGGACTGTGAAGAAGGCTGAGCACCGAAGAATTGATGCTTTTGAACTGTGGTGTTGGAGAAGACTCTTGAGAGTCCCTTGGACTGCAAGGAGATCCAACCAGTCCATTCTGAAGGAGATCAGCCCTGGGATTTCTTTGGAAGGAATGATGCTAAAGCTGAAACTCCAGTACTTTGGCCACCTCATGTGAAGAGCTGACTCATTGGAAAAGACTCTGATGCTGGGAGGGATTGGGGGCAGGAGGAGAAGGGGACGACAGAGGATGAGATGGCTGGATGGCATCACTGACTCGATGGACTGAGTCTGAGTGAACTCCAGGAGTTGGTGATGGATAGGGAGGCCTGGTGTGCTGCGATTCATGGGGTCACAAAGAGCCAGACACGACTGAGTGACTGAACTGAACTGATGGGGGCAGTTAATAAGGGTTTGTATGTCTAAAAAAAAAGGAACTGTAAACCAGAGTCTAGAGTGAAAACAATATCTAAAAGTAGGCATTTGCTACATTCTCATAATGAAGATGCACCAATGAGCATGTTTAATACCAAGCTATGGACCTCCAGTTGTCTATTTCCCAGCAATGGCCTTGCCAGTCAAATCCATCCATGGGATCTTGCTGAGAGTCAGGCCTTAACTCTCAAGAAATTAAGAGATTACTAGCGATATAACTGGGCTTCCCAGGTGGCTCAGTGGTAAAGAATCCACCTGCAAGGCAGGACACTCGGGAGACTCCAGGGTCAGGAAGATCCCCTGGAGGAGGAAATGGCAACCCACTTCAGTATTCTTGCCTGAGGAATCCCATGGCCAGAGGAGCCTGGTGGGCCACAGTCCATGGGGTTGCAAAGAGTCAGACACAACTAAGCACAGCAGAGCACAGGATATAATTATCATTATAAAGATCTCTTTGAAGCCAAAAAGTTTTAAAAATAAAACCAGGTATTTGCTATTAGAAACAAATTTCTTGAGGACATTAACTAGACTGGGAAGAAGATGCAATGCAGGCTTTGTGTTTTTCTGGTTGGGAGGGGAACCTAGAAGGAAGACAGCTGTGCTTTTAGAATTGGACAGAGAAATGGGAGGGATGCAGACGCGAATCGGGGGTATTCAGAGGGTCTGAGGTGGCAGGACTGCAGGTGAGTTTGTCCACTGGTTCCTGGAAGGACTGAGCTGTAGGCCCTGAAATGTGGCAATTTCTGTGGAGGGCATCGGGTAATCTGTGTTTATGGAGTCCTCTGGATCATGCTTGAACATGCTTGAGGACTAGTCTCTTGAAGGATCCCATTGGGGTTTAAAAAATTGTGTATGAATACATGTACACACACACACATATATGTACATATATTTAAAAATCATACACATTCATAAACATATGCAAGAAGGCCAAAATAACATAAACTCCATTCACAGTAACATATGGATGAAAGATTCATTTGCTATGTGTCTTTTGTTAAGAGTGAAAAAATGTACTCCTTGAAACCCCTGAGAAGGTCACCCTAGTGTGTCATCAGCTAGAACTACAGCACACTGCCATGCCCTGGCTGGTAAAAAGAGGGGTATAGGCCCAGCATGACCAACTTGGACCAAGCAGGGTTTACCCCTTGGAGGTGCCCCTGCTACACATGGACAGTGGAAGGAGGGAATGCTGAAAACTGGGTAGAAGGAAGAAAAAGATTGGCTGTTCTGTAGGCAATCAATAGTAGCTGCCCCATGTTTTATATTGCTCTTCACAGAGTTATTAATTTTAGATAGAATCTATTTTCAGGTTGTGATCATTAAGGATATAATTTTTTACATCTCAACTCCAGAGTTCTTGCCTGGAGAATCCCAGGGACAGGGGAGCCTGGCGGGCTGCTGTCTATGGAGTCACACAGAGTCGGACACGACTGAAGCGACTTAGCAGCAGCAGCAGTATACTCCATCGTTCTCCCAATATCACAAAGGTTGGTTGTAAAATATGTAGTGCTTGCTTATCATGGTTGTAAATAGTTACTTGATAAGCCAAGGTATGTTTTATGATTACATGTTTCTTTTTTTTTTTTTTTACGATTACGTTTCCTATTCAACTTTTTTATTTTCCTGTACCTCATAGTTGCCTAGGTTTTTCTTTTGTAATTTACTTTGTTTTGTACTGCCCCTTAATATCCTTTCCAAATTCTCCCCCAGATCTGTGAAACAATATTTTTTTCTGAACAAACACTTCAGGTAGTCTATCAGTTTCATTTTTGTTTTTTCAGATCTCTATCCTTCTATTTCAATCTGGACTGGTTACTGTTGCCATCTTGAAGCTTCCTTTCTTCTTCTCCTGTGCTGGATTTCCAATTTCCCAGATCATCTGTATTTTTTTCTACATAACATCCTCCTTTTTCTGAAGCACACATATTCTTGTAACATGGTGATTAAATTACTTAGTCCTTAAGATGTCTGAAAATATATTTTATACTACTTTAAAATTTCAAACCTGTAGAATAGTTCTAAGACTAAGAATAATTCCATGAAGGTCATGTTATCTCTTACCCACATTCTCCTATTACTAACAGTTTGCTCCATTTTCTTTAGTATTTCCTTTTTCTTTCTCTCCTTCTCTTTTTCTCTCATGGATGGATGGAGGGATAGATGGAAGGAGACAGATGATCATTTTTTTCTGAAATGTTCAAGAGTAATTTGCATATATCATGGCCCTTTATCCATAAAGACTTCAATGTGTATATTTCCTTAGAATGTTCTCTTATGTAATGACAATACTATTATCTTTAGTAAATTTAATACCAATTTAAAACTAATTTTTATCCAATTTTTACCTAATTTATTGTCTATATTTTAATGTTGTATGTCAGCCGAAATGTCCTTTATAGCAGTTTATTTTTCCTTCAACCATCCACTCAGGTATTGCATTTAGCATCATATCTCTACAGTCACACTTAACCTGGAATACCTTCTCAGCCTTTGTCTTTTAAGACACATTTTTAAAAGAACACGGAATCACCTTTTTGAAATCACACTGGGTTTGCCTGGTGATTCCCCGTGATTAGATTCGGGATGATCATTCCTTACTAGGATACCCACAAGTGATGTGCTTTTCTCAGGCCATCACATATGAAGGACACAGTCTCCAAATGCCCCTCTTTGCTGGTGTTAAGTTTGATAACCCAGTCAAGATGCTGTACAATTCCTAGAGTCTGTGATTATTCTTGCTACTAATAAGCTTTCCACGGGTAGACACTGAAGGTTATACAAATACTCTAATTCTCATTAAATTTCCCCCTATACTGAGCATCCATTGATAACTCTTATCTGAACCAATCTTTATTATAATGGTCACAAAGTGATGATTTTTCTAGTTCCAGCACTCTCAGTACATTTATAGTTAGCACTTGGCGTTCTACTTGCATTAACGTAGAATCAACTTGCATTAATTCTACTTGATGGATAGTTTGGCTACTCAAAGAGTAAAGAATCTGCCTAAAATGCAGGAGACTTGAGCTCAATCCCTGGGTTGGGAAAATTCCCTAGAGGAGAGCATGGCAACCCACTCCAGTATTCTTGCCTGGAAAATCCCATGGACAGAGGAGCCTGGTGAACTACAGTCCATGGGGTCGCAAAGTGTCAGACACTACTGAGTGACTAACACTTTGCCTAAGAATTAAATTCAAGTTTGCAAATAATTTTCTTCACAACTTTTAAGGTGCTGTCCACTCTCTTGGAGCACCCCATGATGCTGCTGAGCTGTCCCGTGCCACCCGACCCCACTTCCTTGATGTGTGTGACCTACCTGTTCCCCACTCCCACACCCCCGCAGAAGCGCTTAGGTCCTTTAATCCTTGGTGTTCTGACAGTGCATAATGATGTGCCTGGAGTTAGAATACTGTTGTCCGTTTCTCCTGGAGGCCTAACGCCCACAGTATTTCATCGTCCTACTCCACTTCAAAGGGGCTGCTGCCTAGAACAGGTGTACAACTCTCCCCATCCCTTCACTACTCTGTGAATATTGGATCCTCCATTTCCTGAGCTCTAAATATTTCTCTTTTTGGTTTACTCCCTAACTTTCCTGAGTCCTCTAGTAATATACCTCAAGCACAATGGTCATGAGCGAACATGCTGCTGAGTGACAGGGGAGAGACTAATAACCCACAGAGACAAACAGAGAACCTGCACAAGGCTGCACACGGCATGACTGCCTCCAGCGTCCCTCGGACAGCAGCACCGATGCTGGCTTTTCCACGTGAAAAGCAGTGCCATTTATTATTTACAGAGTAGCTCTGGGAAAATAATAAAAGCGAAACAGAAGAACAAAAGGTGTAATAGGGGCGGGTCCCCCTGGCCCATTGGCATTGCAGTGAGCCCTCCCCCTTCCCTGTGTAACAGAAGCCCAAATTCTGATGGAGGGAAGAGGGTTCTTTGCAATGAGACACTAGTCTACCATCTTCTTGGCCTGCTGGCTTTCCAGTTAAAGTCATTATTCCTTGCCCCAACAACTCACCTTTCAATTTATTGGCCTGTCCTGCAGGGAGCAGGATAAGCTTGAGCTGGATATCAAAGAGGCCCTGAGTTTAACAGAAATATTCCATTTCTTTTATTTAAAGAAAACTGTAGAAATGAACTAAAAAAAAAACAAAAAACATAACTGTGTCAATCATGTATGTACTAGATATTCATCAAAGTATTTAAGGAGATTCAAAATGGAAATATCCTAAATGTTCAATAATAAGAGATTGGTTCCAGGAAGAGGAGAAATCCATGCAGTGCAACTTTATGTAGCTCCTGAACATGATATTACAGATGGTCGGCCAACTAGGACAGGCACATGGCATTCTGCTCACTAGACAAAGTTTCTGACAGAGTGCGTGCGACTATAACTCATGGACGCTGCACACTCGCTCTGTGTGCTGGTGTGGCCACCAAAGTGTTAAAAGTGGTGACATTCAGGCCCAGGTACTTCCAGGTAAAATTTTTGCTCCAAAGCATGTATTTCTAAGTCGAAAAAAAGAAACTTGAGAAACTTAAAAGCCACTTTATATGGTCAAGAGACTGAAAGTGGAAATAATATAGATACCTCTTCTTAATTACTTATACAATAATTAGGCATCTTGTTTATAGAAATGAGAGTGCTAGGAAAGCTCAAGAAAATTGCCTGTTCCCAGCACAACAGTGCTATAAAAAGACCCTCCTTCTCAGGAACAGATACAATTTGGCTAGACATTTTTGTTGCCTATACATTTGAGACTCATACTTTGTACTTTCATTGATACAATCTATTGACTATGCCAAAACCTTTGACTGTGTGGATCACAATAAACTGTGGAAAATTCTGAAAGAGATGGGAATACCAGACCACCTGACCAGCCTCTTGAGAAACCTGTATGCAGGTCAGGAAGCAGCAGTTAGAACTGGACATGGAACAACAGACTGGTTCCAAATAGGAAAAGGAGTACGTCAAGGCTGTATATTGTCACCCTGCTTATTTAACTTCTATGCAGAGTACATCATGAGAAACGCTGGACTGGAAGAAACACAAGCTGGAATCAAGGTTGCGGGAGAAATATCAATAACCTCACATATGCAGATGACACCACCGTTATGGCAGAAAGTGAAGAGGAACTAAAAAGCCTCTTGATGAAAGTGAAAGAGGAGAGTGAAAAAGTTGGCTTAAAGCTCAACATTCAGAAAATGATGATCATGGCATCCGGTCCCATCACTTCATGGGAAATAGATGG
>NW_024071584.1:5933-7082 GCF_014754425.2 Oryx dammah
GAAACAGTGGAAACAGTGTCAGACTTTATTTTGGGGGGCTCCAAAATCACTGCAGATGGTGACTGCAGCCATGAAATTAAAAGACGCTTATTCCTTGGAAGAAAAGTTATGACCAACCTAGATAGCATATTCAAAAGCAGAGACATTACTTTGCCAACTAAGGTCCATCTAGTCAAGGCTATGGTTTTTCCTGTGGTCATGTATGGATGTGAGAGTTGGACTGTGAAGAAGGCTGAGCACCGAAGAATTGATGCTTTTGAACTGTGGTGTTGGAGAAGACTC
The DNA here is from genome assembly GCF_014754425.2 of Oryx dammah. Classification (NCBI taxonomy): domain Eukaryota; kingdom Metazoa; phylum Chordata; class Mammalia; order Artiodactyla; family Bovidae; genus Oryx; species Oryx dammah. The sequence goes on from NW_024071584.1 coordinate 6,216, forward strand.
TTGAGAGTCCCTTGGACTGCAAGGAGATCCAACCAGTCCATTCTGAAGGAGATCAGCCCTGGGATTTCTTTGGAAGGAATGATGCTAAAGCTGAAACTCCAGTACTTTGGCCACCTCATGTGAAGAGCTGACTCATTGGAAAAGACTCTGATGCTGGGAGGGATTGGGGGCAGGAGGAGAAGGGGACGACAGAGGATGAGATGGCTGGATGGCATCACTGACTCGATGGACTGAGTCTGAGTGAACTCCAGGAGTTGGTGATGGATAGGGAGGCCTGGTGTGCTGCGATTCATGGGGTCACAAAGAGCCAGACACGACTGAGTGACTGAACTGAACTGATGGGGGCAGTTAATAAGGGTTTGTATGTCTAAAAAAAAAGGAACTGTAAACCAGAGTCTAGAGTGAAAACAATATCTAAAAGTAGGCATTTGCTACATTCTCATAATGAAGATGCACCAATGAGCATGTTTAATACCAAGCTATGGACCTCCAGTTGTCTATTTCCCAGCAATGGCCTTGCCAGTCAAATCCATCCATGGGATCTTGCTGAGAGTCAGGCCTTAACTCTCAAGAAATTAAGAGATTACTAGCGATATAACTGGGCTTCCCAGGTGGCTCAGTGGTAAAGAATCCACCTGCAAGGCAGGACACTCGGGAGACTCCAGGGTCAGGAAGATCCCCTGGAGGAGGAAATGGCAACCCACTTCAGTATTCTTGCCTGAGGAATCCCATGGCCAGAGGAGCCTGGTGGGCCACAGTCCATGGGGTTGCAAAGAGTCAGACACAACTAAGCACAGCAGAGCACAGGATATAATTATCATTATAAAGATCTCTTTGAAGCCAAAAAGTTTTAAAAATAAAACCAGG
>NW_024071585.1:0-7082 GCF_014754425.2 Oryx dammah
GCCCACGTGGCATGCTCACACCTGGCTGGGTGGAGCACAGCTCTGGGGGGTCTGTGGGGGCACTGAGCCTCCCCTGCTTCCTTCGCCTCTGCTTTGTGTCTGGAAGGAAGAAACCCCAGCAGCTCTGACCTGGGCAAATCTTCTGGAAGATGCAGCTACCCCTGCTCCTGATGGCCTTTCTTCTGCCTCCCGGGCTGGGACACGTGAGTGACCGTCCCCATTCCCGACAGGGTAGCCCATCTCACTAAACTTCCCACAGTCTTGGCCCTTCTGCTCAGCTCCAAATTCTGAACCAGCCTCCATCCCAACTGAGACTACAAGTTCTATGCTACATAGACATTCAGCAAGGACAGATGGTAGGAAGCAAGCCTCACTAGAAGCTTTTGTAGCTCTTGCCTCTCTCTCAGCACCGGGAAAGCGGGCTGTGCATTTGGTGGAGGATGCGAAGCTACAAAACACAAGTAAGAAACTTCCTCCCTCCAGCCAGGAAAGGACACCTCAGACAAACCATCCACAGCGCGGGAGGTATCAGTGGACCCAGCTTAAGAACCAGAGAAACTTGTCATTTCCCCGCTCTTCACTCCTGCCCAGGAGAGGAGCCCAGGGTGTGACTGGTCAGAAATGGCTAGATGGCAGCACCCAAAGCTCCCTGGGTGTCATTACTCTTCCCCAGGCCCCAAGCTATTCATTTTCTGACCCACTGTTTTGGGCAGTGTCCTCCCCCATCCCTGTGGTCTTAAATCCCACCAGTGCTATCCCCACCAAACCTCAGTCAAAAGCTAATCGGAGGCCATTCACGCATCCAGTCAACAGATATTTACTGAGATCCTGAAATGCATTATGCCCTAGGACATGAGGATTTTAGAAAACCCAACTCCATAAACCCATAGGTGTATTTTTAGAAAATGGCACCAATCAGGATGTTAGCAGAGGCTCAGAGGGGTCCAGGAGACTCCATGAGAATGAGGGCTCATCATGGGTCCCATCCATGATCTTCTGGGCTCCACCCTCTGGAAGGCAGTCTTAGGCCCCTCCATATGTGTGTGAATCAGGACATGGAGAATAATACTGAGGTTTCGGGTTCAGAAAAGGTTATCCCACTGCAGTGAGAACCCGGCGGACTCTCCCCTAGTGTCTGTTGAGCACTGTCAACCCACCTTAACTGCAACCTTCCCAAATCTCCCTTCTAACCATAGCCTCCCCCATCTCCCCATCTTTCAGCCTTTTCTTTCAGAGGAGATCATTGGGGGCCATGAGGCCAAGCCCCACTCCCGCCCCTACATGGCTTTGGTTCAGTCTCTGGATGAGAAGGGTTGGAAGAAGTGTGGCGGTGTTCTCATACAAAAGGACTTTGTTCTGACGGCTGCTCACTGCAGAGGAAGGTGAGGGGCAGTAGCCAGCCTACCCTACCTGAGGCCTGGACAGGGACCCGTCCTCTCCACAGGAGCTGAGCCCAGGGGTACTCCTCCCTCACCCCAGGATCCTGGAAATCAGGACCACAAGAGCTCATCAGACAAGCCATCTTATGAGCAGGACTAGGGTGATGAAAAGCTGAGAAATAGGACAAGTAAAGTTTTGAGGTCAGTGGGTCGGAGGTGAGAACAAGAGGCAGGGTTGAGAAGGGTCGATCCACAATAGCCAAATAAAGCATCAGAGAAGGATGAGAGTGTGCAGTGAGAGCCAAAACCCAAACTCAGAGTCACTTCACAATATTGCTGAGAAAGCTCCCGGGAGCCCTGCCCTCATGTCCCCGAGAAGCACAGGGCCCAGAGTCACTCAGCCCAGGACCGTCTGTCACCTCAATTCCCCCTCAGCTGCTGCCCTGCCCTGGTGTCAGCTGCCTGTCACAGCTCCTGGGCTGTATCTCTGGTGAGCCCATGATCCCCACACCTTTGCTCTGCTCTCCGTGCAGCTCAATCAACGTCACCCTGGGGGCCCACAACATCAAACAGCAGGAGAGGACCCAGCAGGCCATCGGGGTGAGGAGGGCCATCAGCCACCCAGACTATAATCCTGAGAACTACTCCAACGACATCATGTTACTGCAGGCAAGCAAAACTCCCCACTGGCCCTGCCCTCCTGGGATCAGATCATAGATCTCCCAGGATCTTCTGCCTCTTTCTTCCTTCCCATCCTGGCCACCTGACCAGTCTCAGGGGGAGAGGTGAGAGATGGGGTCCATGCAGCCTCATCATGGCATCCAGGCCAGAGGACCACCGGCTGAGCCAGACTCTTGTCTCTTCCCATCAGCTGGAGAGAAAGGCCAAGCAGACGTCAGCTGTGAAGCCCCTTAGTCTGCCCAAGGCCAAGGCCCGGGTGAAGCCAGGACAGGTGTGCAGTCTGGCCGGCTGGGGGCAGGTGGCCCCGGGCACTCCAGCCACCACCCTGCAGGAGGCAGAGCTGACGGTGCAGGAGGATCGGGTGTGCGAATCCCTCGACCGCAATCGTTACAGCCGGGCCACCCAGATTTGTGTCGGGGATCCAAAGAAAGTGAAGACCGGCTTCAAGGTCAGTTTTCCTGCATCTAAGCACACAGACCCGGGAGGTAAGGGTAGGGCAGAGGCCGTATCTTTGTCCTCAGCTGAGAGCTTTGGTAGCCTGCTCCTTGAATCCAACATTTTGCCTTTTTTTTTCTTGAGTGGGTCAGGAAGCATCAGTCATCCCACAGCTTTCTTATCACCAGTTTCCAGGAGAAAATTTGACAGAAAGGTAGACTTGAGTCCAGCTGCTAAGAACAGTCAGAGTCAGGCTGGAGCCCCAGGACCAGGACGTGACCAGGCGTCCCTGGGCCTGGGTCTTCCCCAAAGCCCCTGGCTGAGACCACCCAGCCCGGGTGGCAGGGAAGACAGAACCCCAAGGAGGCCTGCTCAGCCCTTATCTCTCTGCCCACAGGGTGACTCCGGTGGACCCCTCGTGTGTAAAAAAGTGGTCCATGGTATTTTCTCCTATGGAAAAGTGAATGGGAAACCTCCAGGAATCTTCACCCAGGTTTCACACTTCCTGCCCTGGATAAAGAGAACAATGAAGCAGCTCTAACAGCAGCTTGAGACTGACCTTTCTCTGCACTGACCACTGTCCTGGGGCAGCAGCAAGAATCCCATGGGGATTGGCAGTGGGATCACAGGGCCATAATAAATGGGATCTCTAAAGCAATGGTGACTGAATTCCTATTTATTCCTGGAACCACCTCAATACATAACCACGCTGCTCCAGGACGCCCTCTGCTGTCAGTTCTGGGTTTTACTTCCTCCTTCCTCCCTAGCCCTCTGCTGCTGCTAAGTCGCTAAGTCGTGTCCCACTCTTTGCGACCCCATGGACTGTGGCCTACCAGGCTCCTCTGTCCATGGGATTTTCCAGGCACAAACACTGGAGTGGGTTGCCATTTCCTTCTCCAGGGGATCTTCCCGACCCAGGGATCGAATCCGCGTCTCTTGCATCTCCTGCTTGGCAGGCAAGTTCTTTACCACTAAGCCACCCTAAGCCTCACTCCTCCCTAAATCCCATGCTGTCTGTATAGAATCTCATTGATTCCTCAATGAGAAATCATTGAGAAAATGATCTGGTGCTTAGCCAAAGCAAGAAAATCTCTTTGGTGCTTAGCCTTCCGCCAGGGATGAATCTAAAGGGCAATTCGTTAAAAAGGACAAATTCTCCCCAAAATGGTCCTCTCTGGGTGTTAGAAATTTCTTACCTCTCTAAGCCAAACACTGTCACCAACCCCTCAACAATTTAGCAAAGAACAGGTCAGAGGAAGGAGAATAAGTCCAGGGACCTAGCAGGTCAGGGGCCATGCCCTGGGCACTCAGATTCCCGTTTCCAGAGCCTCTCTCTCCTGTGAGGGCAGGCTGGTCCCATGCTGGAACTGTCTGGAGCTCAGGAGGCAGAGATGTTCCCATGATGGCCCTCAGCCTCACACAGGTCCCATCTCCACACCCTGCCCCAGGCCCAGCACGGGACTCAGTCAACCTTGCTCCCTGTGTACCCTCCCACACCAGCCCCTGTTTTCCACCCGAGTGCCCTAGCCACCAGCTCCTTTCCCTTCCAGCTCACCTGGTTTTGAGCTACTGTCCCTGCCATACCTAACCTCCCATCCAGTACCTTCTGCTTATCAGAGGAGCCAGACCCACCTCCCACCTGGGAAGGGCCACCTCAGGCCCTGGGTCCAGCCCAACATCCCCCAGGGGCTCAACCACCACCAAGGCCTGTAGAGGTACTGAGAGGCCTCAGCCCTTTCAGCCTGGCCTGGCATTGGGCCTCTGACTCCCCCTGCTGGCAACCGGGTTATGGCAGCCTTGTGAGCCACAGGGATCCAGGGCCACTGGGTGGGAAAGTATGATATTGCCATCCATCAGTAGATCAAATATTGATCTTTCTCTTTGTGGCAGAACATAACAAGCTCTGTCTCTGCCATCAGGAAACGTTTAGTGGTGAGAAGTGAAGTGAAGTAGCTCAGTCGTGTCCGACCCTTTGCAACCCCATGGACAGTACAGCCTTCCAGGCTCCTCCATCCATGGAGTTTTCCAGGCAAGAGCATTGGAGTGGTTTGCCATTTCCTTCTCGAAGAGATCTTCCCCACACAGGGATCAAACCTGGGTCTCCCGCCTTACAAGCAGACAGACGCTATACCGTCTCAGCCATGCAGGAGACCTGCATGGTCTTAGTGGTGAGAAAGTTCCTTTAAATTTCTGTGGTGCCTCCCTTTCCACAAGGAAGTTCACTTTGGCACAGATAGATCTGTATTTGGAATCTGGAAGAATTCTTGTCTTGAAAATAATTACTTTCTCTGTATTTTAGCTGGATTGTACATTAGAGTTTCACATGCATAATCTTGTTTGATTCCAGAAGGGCAATGTGAAATTGGAAGAGGCTTGGAGACCCACAGGTCCTGGGGTTTCTAGTCTGTGCTCCGTGGAGTCCATGTCTGGAGGGGAGGGAGGGAAGAGACCCCTGGAACCGCCTCTTTTGTTATCTTACATGTGGAAGCATGAACCTCAGTTTGCAAACCGACGAGATGCCATATTTAATCTGAAAGACAGTTCATTGTGACCCAGATGTCTTGAATTCTTTAAAAAGCACCACCACTGAATTGATGATGATCAGTTCAGTTCAGTTCAGTCACTCAGTCGTGTCCGACTCTTTGTGACCCCATGAATCGCAGCACTCCAGGCCTCCCTGTCCATCACCAACTCCCAGAGTTCACTCAGACTCACTTCCATCGAGACAGTGATGCCATCCAGCCTTCTCATCCTCTGTCGTCCCCTTCTTCTCCTGCCCCCAATCTTTCCCAGCATCAGAATCTTTTCGAATGAGTCAACTCTTCCAATGAGGTGACCAAAGTACTGGAGTTTCAGCTTTACATCATTCCTTCCAAAGAAATCCCAGGGCTGATCTCCTTCAGAATTGACTGGTTGGATCTCCTTGCAGTCCCAGGGACTCTCAAGAGTCTTCTCCAATGCCACAGTTCAAAAGCATCAATTCTTCAGCGCTCAGCTTTCTTCACAGTCCAACTCTCACATCCATACATGACCACAGGAAAAACCAGAGCCTTGACTAGAGGGACCTTAGTCAGCAAAGTAATGTCTCTGCTTTTGAATATGCTATCTAGGTTGGTCATAATTTTTCTTCCAAGGAGTAAGCGTCTTTTAATTTCATGGCTGCAGTTATCATCTGCAGTGATTTTGGAGCCCAAAAAAATAAACTCTGACACTGTTTCCACTGTTTCCCCATCTATTTCCCATGAAATGATGGGACTGGATGTCATGATCTTAGTTTTCTGAATGTTGAGCTTTAAGCCAACTTTTTCACTCTCCTCCTTCACTTTCATCAAGAGGCTTTTGAGTTCCTCTTCACTTTCTGCCATAAGGGTGGGGTCATCTGCATATCTGAGGTTATTGATATTTCTCCTGGCAATCTTGATTCCAGCTTGTGTTTCTTCCAGTCCAGCATTCCTCATGATGTACCCTGCATAGAAGTTAAATAAGCAGGGTGACAATATACAGCCTTGATGTACTCCTTTTCCTATTTGGAACCAGTCTGTTGTTCCATGTCCAGTTCTAACTGTTGCTTCCTGACCTGCATATAGGTTTCTCAAGAGGCAGGTCAGGTGGTCTGGTATTCCCATCTCTTTCAGAATTTTCCACAGTGTATTGTGATCCACACAGTCAAAGGCTTTGGCATAGTCAATAAAGCAGAAACAGATGTTTTTCTGGAACTCTCTTCCTTTTTCCATGATCCAGCGGCTGTTGGCAATTTGATCTCTGGTTCCTCTGCCTTTACTAAAACCAGCTTGAACATCTGGAAGTTCACGGTTCACATATTGCTGAGGCCTGGCTTGGAGAATTTTGAGCATTACTTTACTAGCGTGTGAGATGAGTCCAATTGTGCGGTAGTTTGAGCATTCTTTGCATTGCCTTTCTTTGAGATTGGAATAAAACTGACCTTTTCCAGTCCTGTGGCCACTGCTGAGTTTTCCAAATTTGCTGGCATATTGAGTGCAGCACTTTCACAGCATCATCTATCAGGATTTGAACTAACTCCACTGGAATTCCATCACCTCCACTAGCTTTGTTCATAGTGATGATTCCTAAGGCCCACTTGACTTCACATTCCAGGATCTGGCTCTAAGGTGAGTGATCACACTATCGTGATTATCTGGCTCATGAAGATCTTTTTTGTACAGTTCTTCTGAGTATTCTTGCCACCTCTTCTTAATATCTTCTGCATCTGTTAGGTCCCTACCATTTCTGCCCTTTATTGAGCACATCTTTGCATGAAATATTCCCTTGGTATCTCTAATTTTCTTGACGAGATCTCTAGTCTTTCCCATTCTATTGTTGTCCTCTATTTCTTTGCATTGATTACTGAGGAAGGCTTTCTTATCTCTCCTTGCTATTCTTTGGAAAGATTTTCAACATCACTAATTATGAGGTATTAGGTTAGCGAAAAAATAACTGCAACTTCAAACTGAATTTTAAATCCTTATAACTAGGCTGAAACACTTCTTTATTAATCAAAATAGGAACCATTACTATCAATACATTTTTGCCACCAAGAAATAAGTTTATTTATTTCTGTAAAGTAAA
>NW_024071586.1:0-7081 GCF_014754425.2 Oryx dammah
GGCCTGTGCAAAACAAATAAATAAAACACATGCATTATCAAGACCAGAGAACTGTCTTCCTTTTAGGAAGTATTTCCAAGGAATTTGATTTATGCCCAAGCAATAATTGTGATGCATGATTATTTTGCAAATAGGTAGTCCTGGTAGAATTTCTTTATACCTGATTTCTCAGTAACTACCTGGGGTTCTAATTAAAATTCGCTCTTGGTATATGTAATAGCATCTGATAATGTTATCCTTACCTCATTATGCAATAATTACATCTGTGGCTTTTGGTTTTGTTTTTAATTAGCTTCCACAATTCTCTTACAAATGACATGGGGCAACCAACACAGTTCACTTTCTATGATATAAAAAAGCATAAAGGATATAAAAAGCATCCAGAGTTAATTAGGGCACCATGAGTAAAATGTCAGTGGCTTGAGATGGATAGACTGGCTTGTATTTTATGTATTCTTATTCATCAGTTCCTATGACAGGGCTGTGCCCATGGCAGAGGAAACCTCATGGATATTTTCAAAGGCAGACACCTGCTTCAAGTGGTGCTACTGCATGATACTGACTTCGTGGCCTTTAGCCCTGTTTCGTTTACTTCACATCAGAGCCTTGCGCCACACTCGCTGTGGAAGTCTGGAAAGCCTGGAGGGGTTGGCACATGGTGATAGGCAGTATCAGAGAAAGAACCAGAGGAATAGAAGTGGGGCTTAACCCAGGCCCCGGTGGCCCATTTGAGGGGGAGTAAGGAGGGTGGAGGGCTGCCGTCATGTCTAAACTCATCTCACCCCCTGGACTGGGTCTGTGCAAGAGAAAGATTTAAAGTCACTTGCTTCAGATTTAAAATGTCACATCACTTTATATGAAAAAGCTGGGGAGGCCAAATGACATCTGGGCTACAGCAATTTTATATTCAAAATAAAAATTCATCAGGCATCTGTTGAGAACATGAGGCTCTGCGCCAGGGGATTGTTCTTGAGCTGAACATAATAATGCCTTAGTTGTAGATAATAACTATCTTGTTTCCTAACTAATTTGCTAATTCAGTTTTACCTCCTGGGCTTGAGACCTGTCACATTCCTGTTTAAGAACCTTCAGTGGCTCTTTTTTACTATCTAGGAGATCAATTCTAAATGCCTAGACTGGCATCAAAGACTTCCAGAGAAGTCCCCCAAATATACATCTTGCTGGGCTCTCTAGTGTTCCTCTTAAAGAACATTCCATTCCAATCTTTCTGGTGCCAAAAGTCAAGCTTTATACATTTCTACTTCTATGCCTTTCTCTCTCTCCCCTCTGCTCTCCACATCCTACCCACACAAACATAAAGCCTTAGCGTTCACTTCATACTCTTATTTCTTCTATATAAGCCTGACAGATCCTGGTCTTTGCACTGCAAGCCCCATGTGTTACTATCTTGAGTGTACAAAGACTCTGTGACTTCATACATGAAAGACCTACTTAGGAGCAATGGAGAGCGGAGGGCTAAATTGTGGTTTTCTGAGCCATCACCCCACTCTCCACATCCATACCTGGCTGCCTGCCTTCATGTGTAAGAAATACACAGGCCCACATGCTGCAGTCTCACTCACCGTGATGACCCAGGTAGATATTCCAAGACAGTTTACACAGCAAACAGTTCTGAGTACTGGTCAAGTGAGGAACCTCAATGAGAACTTTATATGAACCATCTCACGGGGACCCTCACAGCACCTTGTGAGGTTAGGGTTAGGTAGGTTAGGGTTATGTATATCCTCAAGAAGATAGGTAATTCAGGCTCAGTGAGGTTAAATGACTCATCAGGGGTCACATAGCTAGAATGGAACCTGGAAGGGCACATGTGTTATTTCACATCCCTAGCAATCACTGGTAAGGGACCCCTTCCCCTAGTCGTTGAAGACCATTCCTGCAAGGGCACAGCTCTGGGAAAGTCTCCCAAAAGCTTGCATGGGTCCAGTTCGGCCGTGTCCTGCCAAAAGTCAGAGATTCAGAACAATTAGGAAGCTTGTGCATTCTCATTCACAGGTTGGACTATATGGCTTCAAGTCAACTTTACTGGAAGGATGATGACCAACAGATTGTCTCGTTCAGAATACCACTCTGTCTTCCCAAGGAAGGGAAGGCTTAAGGATGACGGCAAGCATGATGTCCTTGCAGGCTTCACACATCTATCAGACTGAATGGCCATCTTCATCCTTGTTTGCAGAGCCCTCTGTCACTTAGAAGAACAACATTAACATTAAGTCATGTGATTCTCACAAAGACATTGTCAGATAGGAGAGAACAGTGGTGTTAAAGATTTTCAGTGTTCGCAATCATAGGTCAGGAAACACAAGCTTTGAATGACAGAAATTACCCATGAACTTGTAGACAAAAAGAAAGGGTATAGACAGAGTTCTATTTCTTGATCAGATTAGCAGTTACAAGATATTCATTTTGTCCTCATTCATTGAGCTGTGTATTCTGCTTTGTGCAATTTTACATATGTGGCACACCTGCAACAAAGAAAGGTTAAAGATGGGTATAAAAGGACATAATTAATTTAACTGAATCTCAAGACCATATATATTTCACACACACATCTCAAAATATACATATTTCAGACACACACACATTGTTCTTTGTCATCTTTGTCAGAGCTGTGTAGTATTCCATTTTACAGATTTACAGTAGTTTACTTCACAGTATCTTCCTGATTGAACTCGCTGCTAGTCTTTGGTGTTAACTTTACGTACTACAAACAATCGAAGTACACGTTCATATGTGCATATGCATGGGTAAAATACATTATTTAAAATATTAGCCCTTCAAGAGGACCCTGGGGTCTGGCCCCTCTCCGTCAGTCCAGGTCTTACAAATGGGGTGGAAAGCTCCTCCTCCCTTCTATAAAAATACTTTCTGTACTGATAGCAGTCCGTGTTCTCTTTCCTCTTGTGATCCCAGGGAGGCCAGAAAGCAAAGGCATGCATCCTCTCTTCCCCACTGTGTCTCGATTTCTGAAGAATAAATGATGAAGGAATTCTTGTAGTTCAAAAAATAAAAATAAAATATTAGTCCTTGACCAAGCATTTGTATTAAATTTGATAGTTACTGTCAAATTGCCCTCCAAAAATCTGTATCCATTCTTGATAAAAATTCTTATTTCTTCACACCTCTCCAATATGATGATAATCAAACTGACAAACCAATCCAACATGGACAAACTCCTCATTGATGTTGTAATGTTCATTTCTTTAAGTATACATGATGCTGAGCATTTTTCCATATGCTAATAAGCCAATTTTATTTCTTTTTTTTAATCAATCAGCTTACTCATGTTTCTTTTGACCAAATGATCTCTTACTGATTTGTAATAGCTCTTTATGCAGCAGACCTGGGTTCAATCCTTGGGTCAGGAAGATCCCCTGGAGAAGGGAAAGGCTACCCACTCCAGTATTCTGGCCTGGAAAATTCCATGGACTGTATAGTCTATGGGGTTTCAAAGAGTCGGACACGATTGAGCAACTTTCACTTTCACTTTATCTCTTGAGAAAAACAGTCCTTTAAGTGTCATTCATTACACTTTTTCTCCTGGACCGAAATGTTATATTTTTATGTAGCCAATTTTTTCAGTCTTTTCTCTTAGACCTTTTAGGTTTTACAACTTGTTTAGGAGGAAATTCTCCATTCCAATATTGCTTACGGACATATTTTCTCTAATGCTGCATTCTTAAGGGGATTTGCCTATAAGATTTTCCTCTCTCTGAATGTTGTCAACGATATTCAGGTATGGTCCTAACCAGTTGAATTTCATACCTAAAGGGTTCTTTAATGTGAGCTTCTACAAAGACGATCAAAAGATGTAACTGAACAAGACTATTGCCACTATATAATATGGTAAATAGACAGGGTTTACTGAACAATGGACTAAATTTTTATATTGTACAACAGACTACAGATACTGTTTGGTGTGTTTCTGCTACCCAACCATCATTCCTCATCATGAAGGAAATGAAAATAGTTAGCCAGACATAGTCTAAGCTCTCATCTAATTCCTCCTCCTTTTGCCTTTTCTAAGTTATTTTTTAAATTGAGATATAATTGACAAACAACATTGTGTAAGTTTAAGATACACAACATGTTGATCTGATACATTTACTTATGCAATGTGATTATCACACTAATCATATTAGCTAACACCTCCAACAGGTCACAAATGATCAATTCTTAAATTCTTTAAATTAAATGTCATACCTCCCAGCTGATCTAGTCTGAATTGCTTCTTCATGTGTCGAGACCTTCATGTGTCGAGACCTTTATTACTTTTGTGGGGTTGGCAATGTTGAGTCTCAGTTTCTGCTGTGCAAAAGGGTCAAAGTTCATTCAACATACAAAGGCTTTATCTCAAGTATTCCAAGGAAGCTTGCTTCCTTCAACAGAATATGAAACATCTGTGCGGCTAGTAAGTGATTATCCCGAGATGTTTGCACTTGCTGTCACTTCTCCTTTTCCTGCCTTGCCCTCTGCTGTCTCTGGTTTGGGGAAGAGAAAAAACAGGCTCTAGCAGTCGTAAGACGAGCCACTGCTGTTAGAGTGTATACACAAGCTGCTACCTCACTACTTCTTACACTACTTACAGATGAGAAAACAGAGGCCCTCAGAGCGATTTGCCCACCATGCAAGGCCAGAGAGACATACAGGTAGGAACTAAATCTAGGTCAAACTGCAGATTGACCTCTTAAGTATCACACAAGATATCCATGTGAGAAATTAAAAGGTATCACAGGACCTCAGTGGAGAGGTGAAGAAAGAAAACATTTGCCTGAAGAGATCCACAAAAAAGGCAGACCTTTGGGAAGGGTCTCAATAATACCAGGTGCCCCGTCTCCCAAGGTTTAGTACAACAATAGTCCTTTACAGAGAATATCCTACAGCCGCTCATTGGAACAAACAGGGCTCCCAGCTCCCTTTCTCTTGCTAGCTTGTTCTCTGATAGTTGCAGATGGCGGCGTGGCTGGGTGACTTTTTGTCTAGACAGAACTGACTCCCCACAGCTCACCCTCAGATGCTGCCAGGCCACATCCACCTCCTCTCTTCCCTCCTCCTCACTATTCAGTATTCTCCAGACTGCTGCCATCCTGTGGAAAGGAACACATCAAAGCCAGATGGAGTCATTCTTTCTGGGTGCTCGTGTCCTTTCTCTCTTCTCCTTTTCCTGGAACATTAATATTAATAGCTTGTTTCTGTGCAGCTGCTTTCTTCTCCAACCTCAAGGGACCGGAACCTTTCCTTGGACTTTGTGACAGACGGAGGAGGCCTCATTTGAAGGTGGGGAGAGATGCACTGGGGACACACAGGCGCTGATGTCTCTGATGTAATCCCGGGCTGCCCAGTGCAAGCATGTGACGTTGCTCCACTGCCAGCCCAGTCCAGCCAAATATTCTGTGTGATATGTGTCCCTTCGGAGCAGGAGAAAGAGATCTGCAAACAATCTAGCCAAAGGCCAGTGAAATCATCCCTGATCAATAGTCAGTGGTTCTGCCGCCAGACTCTGCACTAGTATCTCATCTCATATAATCGCCATAATTCTACCAGCTTAATATTGGTATCCTCCTTTAATAGACAGGGAAACTCAAGCTCAGAGAGAGGCAGCCACTTGCCTACATGTCCCACAGCTTGGGAGGTTGAAAGTTAAAACTCAAATCTCCTTCTTACTAATTTCCCATATATTAAACCTTTGTCATCAACTGTTTGCTATCCTGGAGCTTCTATTCAGGCTGAACTCTCAGAAAACAGAGACAAGAAGAAAGGCTGCTTTTGTGCTTGGTGGACCCCATAGTATCAGCACTTGAGAGTTGACACAGTGAGACCAGACTTTGTGGGTCTAACTTCTCCCCTCTCACGCCCACTCCAGTCAAATCTGACATGGTCTCTGAGGTTCATGGAAGCTCTGGAATGGAGACCCGTGAAGCCAGAAGGCATTGGCCAGATCTGTGCTCACCGGCCCTCAGAGAATGGTCGATTCCCCAACTGTGCTTTCCCATGGTGGGCTGGAGGGCAGCTGCACATCCAGAATAACAAGAGGAGATGTTCCAGGGTGAACCCCAAAACATCAGCGGCCACCTTGACAAGGGGAAAGCTGACAGCGCTCCAACTTCCAGCTCATGGACATAACAAGATACAAAAGTGGCAGAAGACGCCGCACCTCTGCAGTTTTAACTTTTAATGCATTCTCTGGACATTCAAAGTCTAAAATGGCCAAAATATCTGGAAATTTCATGATTTACAAGGCTTTGTGTGATATGGCTTTGGCGGGCTTTTACAGTCTCACCGTGAACAACTCTTTCTGACTCTCAGCTCTGATCAAAGCCGCCTCCTTTTGATTCCTCAAAGACAACAGATTCCTCCCTGACTGATGGCTTTCCAGGCTCAGGGCTGCTCCCCCTGCCATTTATTTGAGTGAGTGAAAGTCACTCAGTCATGTTCGACTCTTTGCAACCCCATGGACTATACGGTCCATGGAATTCTCCAGGCCAGAATACTGGAGTGGGTTGCCGTTCCCCTTCTCCAGGGGATCTTCCCAACCCAGAGATCGAACCCAGGTCTCTTGCATTACAGGTGATTCTTTACCAGCTGAGCCACAAGGGAAACCCAAGAATACTGGACTCATCTCTACTTATCTTTTGGGTTGGGAACGGCAACCCACTCCAGTATTCTGGCCTGGAGAATTCCATGGACTGTATGGTGTCTCCAAGAGTTAGATACGACTGAGTAACTTTGACTTTCACTACTTATCTTTTGAGTTTCTTTGTTCTGCCATGTCAGATTAGGTGAGTTCATCAGACTGGGCAGCCACGGGGCACTAATTTACATAGGCCGTTCAAATATCAACAGGGCATTTTCCTATGAAGAGCCAGATAGTAAGTATTTTGAGCTCCATGGGCCATATAGTTTCTGTTGCATCTACTCAATCCTGCTGCTGTAGTGTGAAAGCCAGTACAGATAATACATAAATGAATAGGTGTAGCTGTGGGTTCCAAAACAACCTTATTCACCAAAACAGATGGCAGGCTGGATTTGACCTGTGGGCCATAGTGTGCTGAACTTTCCT